>NW_008625533.1:0-347 GCF_000691845.1 Merops nubicus | reverse complement strand
GTGCCCGGCGGGGTCCTCCACGTAGACCAGCACGTCCCCCTGCCCGGCACTGATGGTTTCCACTGTGAACTCTGCCCGTTGCTTCACCATGTTCCCCGTCGGCTCGATGCCTGGGGAGGGGGGACACACACGGGGGGACCCCCCCTGTCAGCCCCAACTGCCCCCGCGGGGGTCCTATGGGGGTCCTGGATCTGTCCCAGTTGCCCCAACTGCCCCACGGGGGTCCTGGATCTGTCCCGTGGGGGTCTCACGGGGGTCCTGGATCTGCCCCAATTGCCCCAGGTGCCCCGCGGGGGTCCTGGATCTGCCCCAACTGCCCCACGGGGGACTCAGGGGGGTCCCACCGG
>NW_008625532.1:13387-23557 GCF_000691845.1 Merops nubicus | reverse complement strand
CCTGTCACAGCAGATAAAGATGCTCTTCCTGCTTTTCCCCAAGAGACAGATGGAAAAGAGAGAAGAGGGAAGCATCTCAGACATGCTGTCTCAGTGTCAGAAGGGGCTGGCTGGGACAGGCTGGTGGAGAAGAGGCCTGTCCGACACTGCAGCTTCACCAGCCAGCAGGAAGCCACCAACAGGGACTTTGTGGCTGGTTTCTTATGCAGGGAGTTACAGGACAATATGAATGGATCCAACTGATGCACAGGAGAGAAAAGGAGGAAAAACTGAGCCTGATGAAGTGACAGTCCCTAGCAGAAGTAGAATTGCAAAGTTCCTTGCAAGTAGGACAAGTTCACATGCTAGGGATGACCTGCAAACATCACATCTCCTTGGAAATGGCCTGGATACAAAACCACATATTAACTCCTACAGTAACAGAGCATGGTGCCAGGGGTTTTATTCTCCTCCTCAGAACAAAACCAAAGAACATCCTGGCTTTAAGCATAGCATTTGAAAGAGATGGTGAACACTCTCCCACAATTCACCCAGCTAATTTTACAGTAGAGGGAAATATATTCCTGCTTCCAGCTGGTGAGGAGCTCAGCCAGAGCAGTTGATGGCCTTCAGATTTTACCCTTGCTGGAATAATCCCAGTTTCATAACTACTGGATAGAGTTGACAAATTTCTCAATTTGCAGATTAAAGAAAGTCAACCCCAGCTTAATCAGCTGCCACAACAAGTCAGGAGAGAGAGTAACTCAAAACCAGTGTGAAATTAATGAAAGTGTTTAGCATATTGTCAATGTAGTTTTCCGTGCCTACAATCCAAAGAAAACACGGAAAGGAGGTACCAAAAGCCTTCCAAGCAATTGCCAAATATCTTCTTGAGAAAAATACACATAGGAATGTAGCAGGGAAAAGTCAACAGTGTGCAAACCACGAGGGGTCAGATCTACCCTTCCCAGGGATAGGTTAGGGGCAGGGTAGGCTTTTGGAATAGGCTTTTTTAAATCCATGGCCTGCCTGAACTCAAAGAACCAGAGGAGAGACTTCAGTGGATCTCTGCTGGCTTACAGTGACTAAGAGTCTGGGTCTGTCACCCCACATGTCACCCTGGGCACTTACAGAAAGGCATGGCCCCTGCAGGGGTGGCGGACATGTTATGGAGGTCACTGGTCTCACTGGAGGAACTCTAGCAGAGGTTTTTAAAGGAAACAACAGAGATAGTCTTGTGCAAAAAGAAGCAGTAAATAGCTGTGGTAAATATTCCTGCTTTATTTAAACCTCCTTTCAAAACACACTTAGGGCTTAACAATAGGCTTCACATTCTGTTCAGCATTCAAATACATATTTTCTCCCACTCCACCCAATTAAGGGTTGGTGGGGTTTCTGCCATTAGAAAATACTCTATTTTGTGCAGATAAATGGCACAGCAGATTATGTTTGGGGCAGATTGTGTTAGGTTACTTAGGAAATTAAAGCTCAGGAGCACAGCTTGATTTCTGGGAAACTGCACTCAAGAATGAAATGTTACACAGCAGGGCTGCACACCTCATAGCTTCTAGAAAACAGCAATAGAACACAGTCAAGGTTTCTGGCATACCTTTATCTCTCTTTCCTACAAACCTTTGTGTGCCATTTCCACCCTCCACTTGATCTACAATCTCCATACAGTCCACACTGGGATGTCCTGATAAGTGTCCTCTTTTTTCCCAAACCTTCTATAGGTCAGTTACCACCACAAGCTGGAGGCTGACTGTCTTCTCTAACCTTTTCACCCTTGCAAACCGGATGATGGAAAATGTCCAGCATGTCTTTGGGCACACCTGCATTGCCCAAGAACACATTGCACATTTTTGAGCTTCAGCTACTCAGTCCTTCTGAGAGGCTTATTTTGTCCAGACAGGCAGCTCTCTGCAGCAGCCCAGCTCACAAGGCTAAGGTGGCACCTCCACAGAACGTGGTGCTGCCCAGGAGGGTAGGACAGATGGTTCATCCATAGTGCGCTACTTGCTACTGGCTGGTCTCCACTGCTCCTACATCTCAGCAACATCTCTCTTACCACTTTCTAATTCTCCATCTATCTGGAGATGCTGCTTGTGTCTCCACACACCTGTAGAACTCACATCCTCCACTGTGCTGTTTCTACTGGGGCCAGGCTCCCTGGGAATACCCACCCCACATCATACTGCACCTTGTCCTCATATCACAGCATTTGCCAGATGGAGTTGTACCAAGGCCTGAGGAATGCAAAGTCAGTACCTGGGATGGAAGGACAGTGTGCATCACACCATCTCATACACAGCACTGTCGAGGTCCAGCGTGCCTGCCTTAGCTCCCCCCAGGCAAGCAGCTACTAGCTGAGACTGATAATGGTGCTTCTTTTTTCTTTCCTGCCTTGCTAAAACGTTGTAACCACCCCAGGGAGAGCAGAACAGCAGGATAAGTGCGCATTGTTCATGGAAATTAAACCAGAAAATAAACAAGTTAACCCAGAGCAGGACAGATGTAGCAGCCCAAAGGCTTGGTCTCCTCCCTTTGCCACGGTTCAAAACAGTCAGTGTGAGCTGAGTCCCACCACAGTGCAATTGGAGTAACACTCAGAGAGGGCAGATTCATGGCCAAGTTCCTTTTCCATTGGAGAAATCAAGAGTTCTCAAGTTTTCCTGGAGCTTTCCACCCATGAGCTGATAACCAGCACACGAGCAAACATCAGCACATCTGTCACTACCTTGCCCTTATTTTATCGTCACCACCCATCCACACAATGCGCTGCCAGCAAAGAGTGCCAGCTCTGAGAGGCAGCTGGTACTCATCTCTGAGGGTGGGGAAAAGGAGAAAAGACACGTGCACAGGTCTTGAACACATCGGCACTTGGGACAATGGGTGGCTGTCCCCATTTATGTTGCCTGGTCAGATTGCTTCACAGAAATCTCATCACTGCACCTTCAGCTTTCTACTTAGCTTTATATATATATAAAACCAGAAAAGCCACTCCATGCCAGCTTCTTCCTCCTTGAAGCCAACAGAGCTTCACCAGTGCAAATCTCTGCTTTACCTTGCTAAAAAATGGAGTTTGTAGCACAAATTTGGACACAGGATCTCCCTGCTGCACTGTCAGAATTGAAGATGAGTGAGGTTTTGGGGCTCGATAGCTCATCTGGTGAAAAGCTCAGACTTGATCGACTCCAACGTTCAAAGTTTCTGCCAAATTCAGCCAATAATTTTTGCTAAGAAAAAAGATTTTGTTGAAATAGGCTTGCATTTACTGCACAGTGGCGATGGCAAACTGTACTGCAATTTGTTTATGTTCAAACTGTGTCTTTTGCCAAATCTGACTTTTCATAAAAATAGGAAATAGTTTCCAAAGTGAAGTGAAAGGAGTTGGCAGGGAGAAAAATTGAACACCTGGGATTTAATAAAAAACAAATTTTTGTTTGCTTTCTGTTTTCCTGAGGAAACTGAAAATTCCTTGTCTCAGACTGGCCTGCAGAAATACATACATTTTAATTTCATTTATTATTAAGAAAAAGGTGATTATAGGCAAGACACAGAAGTCTTACAATCACAGAAAAAGTCAGGCTGGATGGGGTCTCTGGAGGTCTTGAGTCCAGCTCCTGCTCAAAGCAGGGGTATTTCAAAGCTAGCTCAGGCTGCTCTGTTTTTCCCTTCTACCTGCGCTTGGCTGAATAGAGAACACTCTCGCCCCCTCAGCTTGTTTGCTTTACTCTTGTTAGTAGGGCTCATGCTGCTCACTCCAGCTCAGCTCACTGACCACCAGAACACCACAACTTTTGCATATCATTCTGACAAACCAATTGCACCATGTGTTTGCAATGTACACATGTATGCTTGCATTAATAAATGTATTATTCTGATTATACTAGCAAGTTTCTAACGAATTCTAAATTAATAAAGTCCAATAAAATCCTAAGAAAGGCTCTAAAAAATTCTAACACTATTCACTCCCTGTATAGGAAATTATTTGTTTTCAGTGCCCCATAACACAGATTTTTGGCCTTCTTTCAGTGATCCACATAGCACCAAGGACATGACACAAGGCAGAACCAGGCATGTGATGCAGAGGGTGACTCAGGGCTGGAACAGGCCAACAGAGCCTGAAGCCCTCCCCAGTGTCATGCACCCATGACCATACCACATCCTCTCCCCAGCTCCCCAAAATATGAGGCTCTCAGCAGGTTGTGTTGCACTTGGAGGTCCCTGAAGTGTGATAGCACCTTGTGTTGCAAAGGTGATGTCCAGCTCATTGGGAGCATCACCTGGTGATGCTCAGTTGGAGCATCCTCAGGATATCCTCCAGAGATCCTCAGGGAAAGGCCCTGGCTGGAAAATGACAGAAGAACTTCTCCAGATTCCTCAGAAATAGTGGTTTTGCCACATGGGATAACAATGTTAACTATTAGTCCTACTCAAACCTCAACATTTGAGTTTCAGCCTCGATAGAAGTTCTCAATCTTGCATAAAATGAAATGACAAAAGATGCACAGTTCAACACCACTTCAATGGCATGTCTTACAAACATGAGTTAAAGACACTGAATTGTGAAAGAAAACCCTAACATTTTTTAGAAAATATTAATTGCTTATTGTAGCTATTCAAGGGTACATAAAACAGATACGGTCCCTTATAAGTGTGGTAAACAATGTTACCCCAAAGCCATATAACCAAAATCTAGGGACCTATTTAAGAAATTGATTTTGTCCTCAGCTTATCATGGTGTTTGATGGAGGAAAGTCTATGTTTGCTGTTGAAAACATTTAATAATGAAATATTCATCAAAGGCAAATTTTCACCCACTCTTTCTCATCTTTGTCACTTTTTACTTCTTTCAGCTTCTCTCTGCTCTGCAATATTAGACAAGGTCCCAAATCTCTTGAGCAGGAACTGCACCACCAGCAACAAAGAGAAACTGAGAAAGCCAATTCCAGTCAATGCCACTCTGCTACTAGCTCAGCAGGATTTTGCTGTGGTGGGAACATAAGCTAAAATTTTCTAATCATGGGGGTCTGGAGTTTAATCCTCTAAATAAAATCCTTTCTGTACTAGTGGTGTACCATTCTCAGATGCCAGCAACTGGCAAAGGAGTTAGGCGTTCCCAGCACTTCAAAATCTCAGGCCACTTAGGTTGAGTCAGCAAAGCAGAGAATATCAAGTTTATTTTAAGCATGCACAGAGTTCTATTTGAGACCTTATTTTCCTCCTTACATACAGACTGAGATTTGTAAATATTGATAAACATTAAAATTGGATCTTCATATTTTATGAGGAAAATACTAGTCCTGTCAAAAGGAAAACAACCATCTGGTACTGATTCTTCCAGATGTTTTTCTAAACGTTCTCCATTTTTTTTCCCCAAATATGTGTTTTCTGCATACTCAAAGGGCTGCCACGATCCCCTCTTGTTTATCCATGCCCAGCTTCAGATTTACGAGCCTGTTATTTCTTTCCCTTTTTACTTACTTAATCTATCATTCCTTCGGTCAGTGAGTGGCATCTGTTCAACAAGCAGTATTGTGTTTTTGGAAAGAATTTTCCTTTTATTTTTGTTTGTGGTTCAAGGGGTTGTGGCTGGCTTGGCAGCAGTATTTGAAAGGACAGCTTGTTAATAATTTAAACCAACACATAGGCCAAGGAAGTCTGGAATATCTTTGCCACTGAGATGAATTTATAACATTTGCTTGAACTGGGAAATAATCATCAATGTTTGGTGGAATCTCTGCCGGGACAGAAAATGAGTGTGTTGTGCCTGTGGAGCCACTTTCCAAACAGATAAACTCTCACCTTTGCACTGTATTAAAAAAACCTGGAAACTCAGGGATCAAGTAGGTCAGGTATCCTGGACTGTTGCAGCTGTACTGACCTTTGCATTCTGAAAAACAGAGATGATTTTTCAAGCCAGGCAGCTCACTGATTCTGTCGTACATCAGCCATTGCTGATGAGCAGATGGGAGACGACATATGTCGTGCTTTATATTCATGAAACAGAGCTTTAAATCAAATGAAAAGATACTTAGGAGAAGGCTCTTCTGAACTTTGTCATAGCTGAATCCCTTAATGAACATTATCAGGAACAATAAAGTCTTCTTTAATAGACAAACTTCTATGACAAATTGTTGCAACAAGCAGAGAACCACAAATGATAGAGTGACCAGTCTCCTTGAACGGTGAGTTTCTGTGGACCTTGTGATTCCTCACCAGTGCTGCATGCAGGATGAGGCCCAGACACCAGCAGATGTGGCAATGGAGGAGCTATACTGGAGCTGCAACATGCACATCTTGTTCTGAGGTGAGAATTACAACCACCCTAATGCCCAGGAGAAACCTAAATGTACAAGAAATGCAAAAAAACAAACAAACAAACAAAAAAAAACAAAAAAAAAAAAAAAAAAAAAAAAAAAAAAAAAAAAGAAAAAAAAAAAAAAAAAAAAAAAAAAAAAAAAAAAAAAAAAAAAAAAAAAAAAAAAAAAAAAAAAAAAAAAAAAAAAAAAAAAAACCCAAAAAAACCCCCAAGCCTCCAGCTTACAGCAGAGCTAAGAAAGCAGTTGAATTGGCCTTTCTTGAAGCTCCTGACTTTACCTAATGAAATTTCCACGGGTGGACACATCTAATGCTGCCACTCAAATGTGTCTCACAAGCAAAACTCAGTAGTATTTTCTTATTTTTGGTACAGAGAGGATTCTACAAACATTTTTCAGTGGCTATTACACCTTCAAATCATTTTATATCAGCTAAATCCATAGATCATTTTCCATCGGTGCTTGAGAAATGATTTTTTTTGGCAAAAGAGAGTTTGCCAAGGCCAATGACAAACGTGTGTGTATCGGCATCAAGAGAAAATAAGTGCTGAAACTAGCAAATCAAGTACGTATGAAAGATGTGTTTTCTCATTCCTCCAATCAAGGATCCTCGTTAAATATCATGGGACTCATACAAGAGGCTACAATCAGGGAGTACAGCTCACATTTCAAATATTCATCATCAGTCCATAGAGCCCAAACAGAAGGGAAGTAATTTTCAGATCTGGCTCTGAGGAAAGGCTGTTTGCTCACCAATATTAACACTGCTAGGAAGAGGTGCTACATTTCTCAAAACTACTTTCATTGATTATTTCCTCATCTTTTGAGGAGGACACAAAATTTTAGTTAAAAAAATAATTTGCCAGAAAAAAGTAAAACTGAACTTTTTTTTTTTTGGCCCCCAAATTAAAACTGTTTCCAAGGGAATGTATTTTTGTTTTGGAAAAGATCAAAAGCAAGTTTCAAGTATCTAAAATCTGAGTTACCCATGGCACTGAATGACAGTCATGATCTCAAGGCCAAAGCAGAAGATGAACCAGCACTTGTACAAAGGCATCACAACCTCATCCTAGAGAGGATCCACCTCCACAAACACAGCTCTTTTCACCCTAGCCGGGTGTCAGGGTGTGTTTCTGCAGCTCACAACCACCCAGCTCAGCCAACTTCCTTGGTAAAGATGCTCCAGCTGCCTCTTGTCCCAACTCCCAGCAGACTCACAGAGTCTACTCTGGCTTTTGGTACCAAATATTTTACAGAAGTATTTAATAATATGGGTCCCAAGACTGACTGAAGAGCCCCACCACCAGCTCCCACACAGCCTGAGCATTTTCCTTCCAGCATAAGCTGTGTGCTCTCCGGTAACATGCAGGATGCCATGGCTGTGTTGCCTTCCATTTTCTCCAACTCAGCCAGCAGTTTTCCATGTAGTTCTGGGTTTCACACTTCACTGAAACCCGCTCAGGAAACAGATCAGTATATTAGTGAAATAAACAATCAGGCTTGTCTTCACAGTCTGCATTTGTAAACCAATTATGCATTTTTCCCATTTTTCTTTTACCTTAATGTTCTTAACCACACTAATTCAATCAAATTAATAAGCCTGTACTTGCTGTCTCTTTCTCCCTTTCCCAGTTCCTTGGATGCAAGCACTCTGCTGTTCATCTCCAAATATCACTGCACACTTCATCCTCTATAATTTATCACTGCCAAGCCTGCAGTTATTAAAAATCCTTGTTATGACTCCTCTGTGCTGAAGACTGCTCTGCTTGTAAAACTTCAGCCACTGAATGCTATGTTTAGGTTTCTCTGCAGTAGTCAGTTCACAACCCCACAAGGAAAGCAGGACTTTTCCTGCAAAAAAAAAAAAGCTATTTTTCTTCTAAAAAAAATTAAAAACTACCAGCAAAAGATGTTGAAACAAAAAAAAATATGAGCCATTCCTACTTTTCTGTGACTCATGGATGGTGAGCACTTTCAAAAGGTAACAGAAGAAGCTGCTGGTTTGAACAGGACAGGCACCAAACCAAGATGGGAAAAGAAGAAATTAGTGTATTTCTTGCTGCCCTCCCTCACCCCAGCTCATAGACTCCACACAAATAGGCTCAGGAAGGCCTGAAAGACATGAATTAGCTCTGACACTGTCCTCAGGCAGCAGTACCACCTCCTGCATCCGTGGGGCAATGTACCCCTGCACACTCTCTACCCTACACATCTGTATTTTCTAAAATTTTCTTCCAAAGGACTAATCTGAAGCTCTTTACGTTGCAACTGAAACCACATCCATTCTTGCCCACCATGGACCTGGAGATGAGATTAAGATCTCCAGGTTAAGATCTTTGTTTGGGCTTTCATGTACTAAAATACTGTTCTTGTTCTGTCCCCTGGCGATTGTCTCCTTCAGCTTAAACAAACCCAGTTCTTTCAATCTTCCTTCCTAGATCATGTTTCCTACACATGTGATCACCCTGGTTGCTCTCCGCTGGACATCCTGCATTGCTCCTGAAGTGCTGTGCTCCACACTGAACACCATGTTCCTCCTAAGGCCATTTGTTGCATCATGCACAGAAAACCCATGTCACCACATAGCCGTGTGGCACCTGTGGTTTAGCAACAGCAAAATGGCACCTCTTTGCAGACTATGGTGGCTTGCATTTGCCTTGTGACCCTCAACACCTCAGTCCTTCTCTAGTGCATTCATCTGCGGTTTCCCATCCTGTGTTCTGCTGAGAAGCCCTGTCCTTGTTGAACCCTCCAATTTATTCAGAACATTTATACTGATGGCCAAGATCATTCTCAGTTTTCATGGTGTGCCCTCTAAGTTTCCAAGTGCAAGATGTGCAAGAAGCTGGGAGAGGCCAACCAGTCTAAGGGTTTGGAGAGCAAAGCCAGCACACCAGGTCCTGCTTTGGCACAGCACTCCTCCAGGTAGTACTTGCATGGTGAGAAAGGTTGAACAAATTTCTCTGTGTCTTAAAGAATGAGCATTTTATGCCCTTCCAGTTGAGTAAAAGAGACAACTGAAAAAAATAAAAGGCATGCAAAAGCTTTTTATTTAGGAGAAATTATGTTAATAGCTACAGCTAAACAAAGGTGGGGAAGATGGTTTTGCTGGGCAAGCCTGCCTCAGAGCTCATGAACACAGAAGTGGACCAGAGGGAACCTGCTGAAATTCTAAGCTTAACCCCCTGCCACTACAAGCATCACATCACCTAATTCCCTTCATAAACTGATGGGAAATCCATCACCTGAGAAATCCAAACTTTTGAGAGTAGTTTGGATTTCTTTTTCTTGCTATTCATTTTTTTCTCCATCTTGACTTCGTCTTCCCAGCCTGAACACTCCTATCCAAATTATACAGGTTTATCCTCGTGCCTACACTGAATTTTAACATAGCTCATTTCTCCTGAATATTTGCCCCAAGCACCAGGAGCAAACACTGTCTCAACTTTCCATCAGACAAGCTTAGAAACCAGCTTCTCTAACCCATCTTCTCAGAAACTGGCTTGCACCTGACACAGCAGAGCAATTTTGACCAGAGCAACACTGTGGACAACATGGTGCCTTGCTCACATTGAGCTTTTTCATTTCTAAAGGCTACAAAAGCCTGGGACACTTGTTGCTGAGTGCAGGCACGAGCAGAGGACTCCTGGGAAGCCTTGGAAATTACCTGTTCTGGCAGTCACCACCATCCAGCTAAATGGATCTGAAATCGGTTCAAAACTTCTGGAACAACTTTTTTTTTTTTTTTTAAATGCTGGTTAAAGCACAAAACACAGAAAGGTTGTGGAAGCAGTTGTTGTTGCAGCTCCAAGTGCAAGGTCAGGAAAAGGAACCTGATAGCTTCTAAAAACTTCACTTCCTGCTGGTG
>NW_008625532.1:0-13356 GCF_000691845.1 Merops nubicus | reverse complement strand
CTGATGGAGAAGCCTGTATTGGTTTCCTGCTCACACAAGATGAGAAGCGGAGGGCTTTTAAAAAAGAAGTCTTGTTGTCAAGGGTTAGGGCTGGGCCAGCCACTAGAAAAGTGACAGACCCTCTCTGTTAATCCCTCTCCCTTCCTAAAGGGAAGAGAAATGAAATAAGGGAGAGAGAGTTGTGGGTTGGAATAGAAAACTAGAACAGCTTTAAGGGAAACGATAACTAAAAAATAGGAGCAAGTATAAGCAAGAGCCTTTCTGTGTAACAGTCCTTGGTAGTAACTGTAAACATCCAGCATTATCAATCACTGCTAGAAGCAGACACTGCCTGCAAAAACGTACCATGAACTTCAGAAAGTGCAGTTACCTAAAAGAAACTGAGCTGAAAAGTAAAATCACTGAACAGAATTAGTTCTGTTCTAGCTCAAATCAGGACGTTCGTTTAGGATGCTAAGAAGAAAGAGTCAGATTTGTTGTCTTCACTGGTTTTCCTTCTGTTGCTCACCACCAGGAGGCAAGTCACATCTTTAAGTGAGTAAGGGAGAAAGTACCATATGATTATTTGAATCCAAGGACACTGGACAGCTGCTAGGCTGGGGAATGCTATTGGCTTCATGCCTTCTTCACCACAGTGGTGGCAAAGGCATCTGCCGTAAAGACAGAAAAACCTGCTTGGTATTATAATTCAGCAGTGATTAGATGTGCTGAACCAAGAGGCAACTTCATTTTCACCAGTCACAGACAAACAAGGTCCCACTCTTGTTACTACATTAAATAGGTGCTAACAAATCCTACTTGTTACTGCACTGGTTCTCAGATTTAATGGATATTTTCAAGCTGAGAATAAAGTGTGTTGATGTCATTGCTCTTCTGACAGCAATGTCAAAGAGTAAACAGTAAATGCAGGGTTGAAATTAAGCATACTGGCTGCAGTTGTTTGTGTTTCTCCTGACATTAGCTAGAAGTGGAGCTACTGCAAAAGAAGTTCTGTCCCGTGGGAAAATATCATATTATTTCCAATTTTCTTTTCATCTCAAATCAAAGGGAAACAGAAAACCTCTCTATGGAAGAGAAGGCTCCACAGGAAAAATGTTCAGCAATGCTGAAACACGTCATTTCAGCAAATTTAGCAATGTCAGTAGAGGTGGCAAGTAGCACATGGTACGCCCTCCCTGATGTTTGGCTGGAAGGGTGAGTGCCTTTGCAAAACATAACTAAGGAACCTCAGTGGGAATGTAAATGTTAAAAACAGGCAGAAATAAAACTCCAACCTATCTTCATGCACCCAAGTAAAAATAGCTGCCCTACATCCTTCAAGAAAGAGAAATGACTTTTTGGAGTCTCAGCCTGAGAGGTCCCACAAACTGAGTCACCAGTGATGAAGCCAAGACCCCTTTGGAGCAGTCTGGCACTGCCTGCGCCTCAGCAGACCCAGACCTGGTTCAAATGCAGCTGCTGGGGACTATTTGTGAAACCCTTCACTCAACTCGCATCAGTTGTCCCATCAGCACAAGAGTAATAAAGGTATCTCCCTCCTTACACCCACCCAAAATGCAATCTGAGTTGCACCAGCTTAGTCTTGCATTCTGTGCTTTTCACTGTCTCTTGGAAAGCACAGGGGGATGTTGACAGAGAGCTGGGCAAGAGAAAGCAAATAGAAATGCAGAGATGTTATAAAGCACAGCTCCAACTATTACAGTCTTGCTAAACTCCTAGTTCCAGTAAATACCAAAGACCCAAGTGGCTTATGGGCAGGCAAAGGGGAACACTGACTCCTAAGAGAATGCTGGAGGGTGTGGCATTTCCATTTCCAAGATGTTGCTGATATGCTGAAAAATCCCTTTTCTGCTCATTTAGCACAGCTGGAACTTTGCTAAAATGAAACCCTCCCTGTGAAATTATTTTTTGCAAATCAGCACGTTCTGCAGCATATTTTTCTTCCCTTAGCAGGGAGGGAGGCGTCAGGAGTTACTACCCGGCTGTGATGACACCTCGTAGGAATAGACAGAAGAAATTCCTCAGATCCTTATTGCTGAAGCTCAGGCTTTGACCGATGGAGCAGAGGGACCGTGTCCACTCATTGCTGACAGCTGCAGGCAGCTATCTGCAGGCTGAGATGGGAGAACATGCAGCATATTTTATGCAGATGTCAGATTAGGAGAACAAGTAGTAGAAAAGGGAGACACCAAAGCTGCACTTTTGGGACCAGTTCACAAAACTGTGTAGAAGCAGTTCAAGATTCATCCTCTGCAGATCCCATTAGAAATTATCTTGATGACAGACGAAAAAGAAACGAGGCGATTCTGTGCATCTTCCTGCTCTTGAGGGTGCAATCAGAGCACATCTTCAGCATTGCTATTAGCATTCCTCCACCAAAGAGATCTCAGCAAAGCACTGAGCTCACATTTTCAAAGATGATGCTGGAAAGCTTCCCAGATTATATATTTTCCTCTTTAATTTATACCTCCGAGGATAATGCTAATCATGGAGACAGTGAAAGTGGTGAAACGACCTCAGACTTAGGTTGATGTATTAACAGTGGTTGCATTATTCTCACTTGGAGAACAATGCTAATGTCCCAGGCTTCCAGAAAAAAAATCTTGTTTGCTGGTAGGTTAGCAAATACAAGCTGACAATGTACTTGCACAGCAGATATGCATAAGTGCATTGCACAGTATGATTCATCTGCAAAACATCTAGCATGCTAGATGCTCAATTTAAAGCAGGTTAGAAGAACGATTCATTAACAAGCAACAGCAGAGACAGAGGGGGGGAAAAAACAAGAAGCCCAGACTCTGAAATCTCTGAATGATATATTTTCTTCTCACTCTGTCAGCCCTTTCTCCTCAGTTTGCTTTTAAATAGAGTTTGGATGGCAAGGGGATGGACAATCATGTAAAAATACATATAGCTAGATGAATATTACAAATGCATTCTTCATGGCCTGGCAGATCTACCAAATATTCCAGGGATTATACATGGTCTGTTTACCACGTTCAAAGTGAGAGGCGATTGCATATATTTCAGGCAGCATAAACCCTCAAGCCTGTCCCCGTAGCTCTGACCTGAACTTCTACCACACAGCAACCGAATTACAAAGGCTAACGTCAGAAAGATTTTGAAGAAAAAAAATTCCCAAAATGGCAACTGGCTTTGACTATGTTAGCTACTGAGATAATCTGCCATAATCTCCAACAGTATTTTTTAGAGTAGGGGAAAAAAAAAAAACAAACAACAAAAAAACCAACAGAACAAAAGTGTGTGACACGGCAATTCTAAAATAGAATCAAGAACGTTGCAGGCCAGAATTAGTGCTTTTAAAATTGAATTTAGCTGTATTTGGAATAAATATCCTACTATAAAACCAAATGTAGACAAGGTATATTTCTAAACACTGCTGCCGGCCAAATTAGTTAAAAAACACCAATTCATCTGAATAAAATTTGAAAATATTTACACTGATTTCTAAGATTCCACCTTTTTTAGAATATTTTAATCCATGTATCTGTTGTGGAAAATATTTTTTTTTTTCTCTGATGGCAAGTTGCTCAAAAAAATGTAGATTTCAGGAAATTCAGTCCTTTTTCCTGGCATTGGCAGACAGGTATGTGTATTCAAAGGCAGAGCTCCCATGTAAAAGTAATGTAGCTTTTGTTCAGTGACTCCATATCTATCTGTGCATGCAACCAACTATTTGTTTGCTTGACTTTACAACCCTTTATGCAACATACCCATCTTAAATACACATGAAACTTTTTAAGTAGAGAATTAGATGCCACCTACTAAAAATATACTCCAAATTGTTCAGCGATGTAAAAAGCCTAACTTGCCTGTCACCAAGATGCCACTTACCAGCCATTTTGACATAAGGGTTCCTGTTTAGTGAGAGTGATAAACAGAGGTACTGCATGGGGGATCCAAATCCTTATTTCCTTTCATAAACAATGTGTTCAGAGAAGGCCGACTCCTCTGGGACTTCTCCTGACTCTCATACATCATCTTGTAGCTTTGCCTCTGGGCCCAACACCTTTCCTACAAACTAATTATGATCTGAGAATCAGATTATACACACAGATTTTCAGGATAACCAGGAGGTTCTGAGAAATCAGTTCAATATTCAACAACAGTGATACTTTTGCTAGAGCAGTAAAGAAAACAGCAACAACATGAATGCTGCATTATGACTTTTTTAAAGAACTGCAGAAGCTGCAAAAGAGAGGAATCAGCTTCAGCTTTAGGTCAGCCCCACATCAAAGGCAACTGCCTCAATTAAAGTTTAGTGCACAGCAATATTGCAGTTCAAAGCGTCTATTTGGTCAATGATGTTTACCAAAGATATAAACCTTTGTAATAAAAAGGGTGAAAAAAAAAAACAACAGCAAACTAGCAAACATGGTATATCCTAAGACAGAGAGGAGCATTAACCAGAAGCTGAAAAAATGATGAGCACAACCAGGATAGACATTTATAACTTTCATAGGGGGCAGGAGAAGGCATTTCTCTTTTCACTACAGCCAGCTTGCAAATGTCGTATGATTCCTGCTCATATCTCACAGCTACACCTGCACACAGAGCACTGAAGGCTCCAGTTCAGCTGCAGCTCACATTTCATTTCCAGCACGTTGCATTGCACTTCATTGCTGAAGTCAACAGGAATGAAAATATCCTGAAATGCAAAACATTTCCTACGCAAGTGTGTCTCTTTTGCCTCTAAATTAAGGACATTAAGGGAAAGACCTAATTAAGCCTCAGTGGAATTCAGGCTCCCCCGTACATCGGTAGTCAGTGGAGAGATGGTACCTGCAGAACCTCATGGAGCCCTCCCACAAAGCACATGGGGATACTGCTCATTAGACCAGAGCAGAGATGAGACACTGTGCTCCCCAGGTCTGCCTGCTGGGGACTTTACCTCCTGCCCCAGCCCTGGCTTCGGGGCGTGTTCCTCACGCAGGGAGAGGGATGCCCCTAACCCGGACACGGATGAGCACTTGTGCAGTGGTGGCGGATTCAGAGCAACTTTGAGGCTTTGCTCAGGACCTAGCCCTTTGGACTGCCAATGAGCTTGGGACTAGAAGCATTTCCAAGCAGAACTGCTTTGCTGGCTATGTGCATGTCAGGACCTATATGGGGTGAAGGACTCCCCGCCTCCCTGGCAGGCAAAGTGCTCTGGTGGGCATAGGCATCCTCCCTTCATTTGCCTTGCTATCTTCAATTTGGAGGGCAGGACTAGGCCATTGCAAGCCACAAATGCAGCCTGTCTTCAGCAATGCCTTTAAAGGTGCTCCCGAGTCGTTTTGGGAGCAGGGGGTAAGGGGCCTTCAGCAGAAGAGCAGCACAGACTCAAACGGCTCGGGCTGTCTGTGGCCCCTCTCTGCACAGCGATGCTGCTGAGGCTGCCCAGGGTGAGGAGTTCCAAACTGCTTGGTCATACAGGCAGTGACTAACTCAGCACAGGCAGGGAGAGGCTGGGGACCTCTTCAGGTCTGTGACTTCTCCAGCTGCAGTTTCACAGCAGGCATCTGAAGGGTGCTCCGGTGGGGTGAGGGACAGACACCTTGGCTGTGTTTGGGAGGCAAAGCACTGCCAGCACTGTGCGTGTGCACCCGAGACATGGACTGGCATTTGCACAGGGAAAAACGTGAGACCAGAGGAGCACAAGATTCCCAGGGGCTGGGGGCAGGAAGTCTTCCAGCCCGCCCCGTATATTTGGGTTTTACTGGCCACAGATAACAAGCCCTTCAGTGTCTTTAGATCTAGCAACAATAAATCAGCTGCAGTTAATAAATTCAGCACTGCTGAAAAATAAGATGTAATTCATTTCCTGAATGGCACAATAAAGCCTCGAGCTGACATAACTCTGCAGGTCTGCAGTCACCCCGATGCAGAAAGCATCCTTCAGTGAGCATTCTCCTGCACCTCGTCCTTACCTGTACGCAAGCAAATGCCCAGCAGCACCCTGCAGCACCCAGCCGGATAGGAGCCACCGCTATACCAAGGAGATGTTGGGAATGTTGCAACTGTTCACAGCAACTGTGTTGAAATAATCTCTGAAGGATTTTTTCTGATAAGAGATCTCACAATAATTGAGGGCTGTATCAGGGGCAGGCATCTCATTACAGCAGTGAAAGAAATAGTCAAAGAACTCTTTTAGGAGATGTTATTTAAATAAAGATGGAAATGCTCACTTTTAAGCAATATTAAAGTATAAAGCAAATGCTTGTGAGATAACACCTTAATATTTGAAAGAGACAAGTTTATGAAGGTTGTAGTAATTTCCAACAATTTTTAGTTTCACCTGAACACACACAATAGATCAAAATAACAACATTATAATATAAGTTTTCAATGTCTTTAAAGATTAATTTTCACCCTGCTGTAATGTGTGCCTCCATTTTACACACAAGTGACCTGAAGCAGTCTGGTCTAATGGATAATAAAGCAAATTTATCCATGATATATCTTTTACTTCATTTATCCTTAAATTCAGCAAAACGTTGTCACCTTTATGCATATGCTTAAGACCATCCTGATTTTTTTAAGCTGTTAAGAATGTGCTTATGCTCCATGTAATTAGGATCTTAAATACTGTATCGAAACAGGGAAGACTGAAATAGGTGTTTAAGGTCCCCTCTATTTCAAGTCTTGTGTTGCAAGTGAGTGCTGAGAGTTCATTCCTGTTGTTGAAGGTACAGAAGTTTCTTAGATTAATTGGCTAATCATAAGTCAGAAGTGTCTTAAAAGCCAAGAATATTAAATGTGGGGTGTGTTCCTGAGTGCTGAATCATGCCAAGTCTCCAGCAGGACATAGATTTACTTTCCCTAAATTAGAAAACTAATTACAAATAATTGCTTCATTACTTGAAACATGTTTTGTTATGTGATGGCTGTCTTCCCTTTTGAGAGAAAAAAAAAAAAAAACACAACTAAAAAGACCCAAGAACCCCCAGAATTTTGTAAGCAGCCCTGATCTGGCAATAAGAGAATACAACAAGAAAAACAGACACAAGGGCATAAATGCTATATTAAAAATGAAAAAGACTTAATGAGTGCTTGGCCCATTTTAGAGGTACCAACTACTCAGAAGGGAAAGCAAGGCAAATTCCCAAGAAGTCACCCATTTAAAAACGTCCATTCCCTGCTGATGATGTGGATCTGCAGCACAACTCCTTGGGTATTTCAGGAACTTTGAGCTAAAACACACATGCACAAAATAATTAGGTTGTGGAGCCAAATCAGGTCTGAGGGCATAAGGCAGAGCCAGACGCTATTGCTGGGCCTCACAGGTCAATCCAGGCCACACACTTGGACCAGCATCCTTTTGTGGGACAGTCTGTGAAGACATGATAAACAGACCTGTGAGATCTGACCAAACTTTTCCAGGAGGATTGAGCCAGAGGCAACATCCAGGCATTGGCTGGGGTTGCCATTCTTGGACAGGCTGACAGCACACACTCAGTGTGTGTGTATTGCACACTACAGAGGGGTTTTTTTTGAAAAGTAGGGTGTAAAAATGTCTTTGAATGGCATTGACAGACCTACAGAAAAAAGGAGGCAGATGTGCCTCCCAGGACCCTTACATCTGTGAGATAAAGTGAAACACCCAGCCCAGGGGAGACCTGCAGCCCAGGAAACACACAAAACCCAATGCATGTTACAGGCGGGACATCCAAAGCCTCTCCCCCTACACCGTTCTCCTCCTCCCCAACCTGTCCTCCTCAGTTCCTTGCCTATAAATAAATTATTTCATTACAGAGTGATAAAGATTAAAGTAAGGCAGGTGAGTCACCCTTCCAGGTACTACTCCTGTCTTTCATCTGCTTCATCCTCTTCCTCAGCCCATTTGTAGCTGTGAAGGCTGATGAAAATTCATCAGCATGGAAGTCAAAGCATGGACGGAGCTACCTGCACCCCTGTGGGGAACAGGGCAAAGACAATTGCCTTATGATCTGTATGGAGCTGAGAATGACATTGCTGCAGAGATTTTAAACAGGGAGATTTCATGCACCTCCAATAGCACTTTTCTCCCCCAGAAGCATATAATTTCCTGGAGGAGCCCAACAGGAGCTGTTGCTCCTACTTTACCCAAGTGGGAATGAAGGATGGTATTTCAATAGGATATTTTTTTAGATGACTGATTGTGGTGTGTGATGAAATGGCCACTTCGTGAAGCTTCATGAGAACTACAGGAACAGAAGGATCTAAGAAGAAATCTGCTGTGTTTCTGTCCCTCTCTGCAAAATCTGTTTGCACTCATCAAACCCCAGGGAATGGGGAAAGCCTCAGCCAAAAGTTCTCCATCACTTTCACTCACACGGGTGTATCAGAGGTTTTCAGGGACTAATCCAAGGAGAAGAGAAAAATATTCAATTCTCTAAATCAAGAAGGACTAAAATGTCAATAACAGAATTGGCATAAATTTTTCACTCTTCCAAAGTGATACTAAATCTGTCCTCAGTTGGCTAAATCTGAGCAAGATTTTCTGGCAGTGGAGGACATAGCTCCAAACAGCTGCTTAGGCTCCCCTGTGGCATATGCTTAGGTCAGTGAATCCACTCTATCAAGACTCCTTCTACAGCAACCTGAAAAATCAGATTCTGGATCTTTTTCTTTACGGTTCATGTGGCCTTAAGCATTGCCATAGGTGCTTAAGGAGGGGTAGGTCTTGCTAAAACAATGTTTGGAAAGGGGTGAGAAGGCCCCAAAGAGCAGCTGAGCCACTTGCCTTGGGGAAATCAACTTCATTTGGTTGTGCTCTGACATCCTCAAAAAGCACCAGTGCCAAATCCAAGCAGTGCAGATGTTCATACCCACTTCTTTCTATGCAGACAAACCACAGGGCTCTCAGGCTCCTTGAAAACCGTCAAAAACCCTTACACTGAGGTGTAAAGCTGCCAGCAACTCACTCTCTCCAGTAACTGAAGAGAAATAATAATCTGAGGTTTACAGATGAAGTACAACATCAGTACAGCTGTGGGCTTATGGTAGGAGCACCTCACTGTGGTCCCTTGTCGGCTTGGGCTTGGTAGGTTGGTTCACAGTGAGAGCATGTGGGTGCACAGCACACTTTTTCAAGATTGACCTCTACAAATAATGTGAATTAGAAAGTTTATTCTAAAATGTCTTTACTGAAAACACTGAGCTTAGAGAGTCTGTCCTTGTTAAGGAGCAGCAGGAGCCAGGACCACTCAGGGTCTTTTGTGCTACATCTACAGCCATCAGAGCCTGAAACAATGCTGGGATCTGGTATCTCACTGCTCCTTGGCAGGCAGAGCCTGCTTAACTTATCTGCCTAGCAGCTTCTTTTCCCTCCTTCCTACCTCACCTCGCTGGAACTCACCACATGGGTGTTGTTCAGTCCCATAATCGTAGGACTTCTGAGACACTGAGGCATCCTGGGGGATCTCAACCAGCCTCTGGTTGCTGTTCCACAAGGGTTTCCATAGGCTACATTTTCCATTCCATTTTGTCCCCAAAGACACATTCCATTTACTAATGACATCTTCAGTGGCATTTGCCACCACTCCTCTGGGCAGCTGGACCCCACCTGCGATCTGCCTTTGGGAGCAGCTGGAAATGGGCTAGGACTGACAGGGATGTCCTGGCTGGTGTGGTCAGGCTGAAAGCAAACTGCATCCTGATGTGTCAGCAGACAGGGCTCACTGGCAGCTCTCTCAATCTCAGCTACATGGACATTGGGGCATACAGCTCTGCCTGGAGATCCCCATTCAGCTACCCACCAATGCGCAACACTGCATACAGGTTCCCAGATCCTGACACAGGAATCACCATCTGGATGAGCTCCTGCCCTTTCCCCCCTGAGCCCACCTGACCATTCCTACAATTTGCCATATCTCTGAAGGAAACCAAATGTATTTATCCTGGGGAATGCCTGGTAGCCTCAGCAGTATTTTTGGAAAGAATTCTTTTCAAGAAATTTTAATCACTGTTGATGTATAAAAATAAATAACAGAATCTGTGACCAGATGGTGTGTTGGGTGACATGGGGCTCTCTTCACCAACATGCAACTGCTCAGCAACCTTTCAGGACTGCTTCAATCTCCAGTCCTTGTAAAAGCTGCCTGCAAGCTGCTTTCCCTCTGAACTGAATTCATCTTCGGGAAGGAGAAAAACTCTCCATTTGAGGGAGAGACACATTTGCAGCAAAATTCTAGGGCCAAGAGAAACTGCTTTGTCCACGCCCAGAAGCTACTGGAGTCAATCTTCATTGTAGCGCTGCAGGAGGAGGAGCAGATGTGGGATCTGCATCTCCTTGTTGCCCTGACTCTGCTTGAGAAATTTCTCAGCTTTCCACTCCTCGTGGGAATATTCTTCTGCAGTCCCAATCATTGCTGATTTTGGTTGATCCGAAGAACGGGGAGTAAAACCCATTGCTTTTCATCATTCAGAAACCACTCACAAGGGTTTGACGCAAAGTCAGTTTGGCTCAAAGCTGGGCCCATGGCCAGCTTGAAAATATTCCTGAACCTTTCAACAATCCCTGGCTGGTTTTCAAACTTAAAACAAAAGCTGAGATCAGGGAAAGTTTGCAAATTTTTAGGTCATAGAGGAAAAATTCTGGACAACTTGTGATAAATTCCCACCATTTATTTTCAGTTATTTCCATGCTGGGAAAATTTCTCAGTCTCCAAACCCTGCATGAAGGAAGAAATGGGATGTATTGGGAAACCACCTGGAAAACATAGAGTCCAGTTCACTCTTGTTTGGATGTGCTGTTCCTTGTCTAAAGAGTCCCCAGGTGCCTCATTGTACAGGGAGTGCTGTAAGTTTACGGCACCTTAGGGCTGTGTTGCGAGCTGCTGGAGGTATCTCCTGCTGGGTCTGCTCCTACCGCTTAGGAACACACAGAAATCCTCATCTGAGCAAAAGAATTTAAAAGTTTTCTGAAAAAATTGAGTTTTAGATATTGAGCAATATGAAAGACTTCTTATTCAGCAACTTAAGACTATTTAATCACACAGAGAGAAGAGGGAAAATATTTACTTCCCCCGGTGAAGGGAGCAGGAGCTGTAGGTGTCTAGGTAAGGTGGAACAGAACCAGAGGAGCTGCAGCCACACACAGAAAAGGAGGCTGCGTGCGCAGGACTGCGCTGTTGGGATGCTGATCTCTCTGCGCTGGCTGGCTGGACACACACAGCCACATAACAGGTACTGTATTAAATGAGGAGAACCAAAGAGAAAATGATTCAAAACACGTTACTATTCCTATGATACTGCTAATTTGACGGTCTGACAATCCACAGCTATCACACCCCAAGCAAGGTCTGTATTGCTCATTTTATCTCCACCCAGCCACAGTTTGCCACATGCAAACAAACATGTCTAAAACCCCTTTGCAGAGGATCCAAAAGCCCCACATTATTTTCTTTGTGACTCTTTTTCCATTACTTTTTTCTTTCTTTTTCTTGCCTTTCTTTCATACTTTCATTCTGTCTCCTCATCATTCTACGAGCCTGAATCTACAGACCAGGTTAAGCCTGAAGACATCTTCATTAAATGTAAGCAATATCACAGGCATTCAACTTCATGGGGATTTACACAATTTAAGAGACCTCCCCTCTTTGTTCTTTATACTAAGATTCAGCATGGCCATATTTCTATCCATCAGTGAACAACAAAATCTCACAAGATCCTTTCCCCCTTCTTCATGTCATGACATTGTTTAGGCAGTCCAAATGGGAGACCCCAATCCTGCCCCTCTTCACACCCACACACCCACACACCCAGAACAGCTTTACACTAGAAGCTATCTCCCTCTCTTTCTCTCCAGTAAAAAGTCATGTTTCCCAGCCTACCACTCAGATCATTGAATGAGCAGCACATCAGCAGATTAGCTGCCTGCCCAAAGCTACAGAGCAGCAAAACCTTTCCCACATCAGCCAACAGGCATTAGATCCCATTTTACTACTGAACTCGGTAGCATCAAGCAGACAGAAAAGCACCAGAGAAACATCCATGTTGAGAGCACACATATGCACAGATGCTCACTCAGACCCTGAAAAAAAAAACATACAGTTGGGTATCAGTGGAATAATACACGTAGTCACGCAGATTGTGTTGTTTCTGGCCAGCTACTCTTTGTGCTGATTGACTGGAGGGGATTAGAAAGGACTCAGCCCAAAAACGCAGTTCCTAATGCTCCTGCAGCTATTGCATAATGGAGACCAATTCCCATCCCAAGCCCTGACCCTCAACTTGCTCAACACAAGTTTAATGCTGTTAGGCTGCAGAATGGAAACATCTGCTTCCCAGCAAAGGGGAATCTAGATGGGATCCACCAGCTTCCCCAGGGCTGGGTTACTTGGGTTCTTGGATGCGTGGCAACGGGAAAGAAAGTAGGGAAGTGTTGCCAAGAAAGAAACAGACATTTTTGCCCAAACATTTCTACCGGGAGCTGCTGAAAGCTAAAGCCTTCTGAGGTTCATTGGTAGCTATACATCTGCTATTAACATACCCACTAAGGAAAGGAACCCTAAACCAAACACAAACCAAATACATCCCAAAGGCAAGCTGAAAACCAGCGAACCTGCAGACCTTAAGCTAAATGTACCTCAAGTCAAATAAACCTAAAAAAGCAAAAGCAGGAAAACACAGCAAACAAAAGGTCCATGATTAAATGGACATGTTTCAAAAGCATGCAGAAAAATATACAAACACTCCAGAATAGGCACTCCATTAAAAGCTGCATGTTGAAATAACATAAGGGCCCATGCAGGAATTCCAGGTGCTTGGGAAATAGCTGAAGTAACTCCTTTGAGATCTGTCATTCCAGATGTGTACAGGTGTGCAACAAATGAGGACAGAGCCCCAACAAATCAGGTGAAATCAAACACTCTCCAACGTTTGACTGAAACCTGGATGTGCTGTGCCTAGCAAACTGCAAAGAGCTTTAGGGAACTTGGCTGAGTCCTGCATCCCCCCCTCCCCCATATCATCAAACCCGATTATTCGCAAAGGCCGCAACTGCTCCTCATTTTCTGTTTTCCTCCGTGAGCTCGCTAACTCGTTAGCAGTGTTTGTAAGCAGCCAGGCTGGGAGAAGAACCGGGGGAGGGACAGGGACCAGACAACCAGGAGATGCTCCTGCCAAGGGCCCCTTTGTTGAGTATCCCCGGGTACCCCTCGCCTTTTACCTGGGGATGCAGTCGCCATGGCAACGGGCGGGTGTTCCCTGTCGGAGCCGAAAACCAGCTGCTCCCGCTGCTGAGCCCCATCTCCATCCCGCAGCGGAGCCCCGGCGGCATACTGGTCTGCCCCGCCCGCAGCCCAGTGCACCCCAGCGCCCTCCAGCAGCAGGTCCTGGGGGTCCGGCGGGGCTGACATGCTGCCTGCAAGG
>NW_008625531.1:0-754 GCF_000691845.1 Merops nubicus | reverse complement strand
CTGCAGATTTCAATTTTCCTGTAAAAACTTCACATTTTCCTCCAAATTTATTGTTCTCCTCCAAATTTATTGTTCTCCTCCAAATTTCAGTTTTTCTCTCAATTTCAATTTCTTTTCCCTGAATTTTTTTTGCCTCGGTTTCAGTTTTTTTTTCTTGATTTCAGTTTTTTTGTCTCTCTGTTTTTTGTCTCTGAATTTCAAATTTCTCTTCCAGTTTCAATTTCTGATGTCCACATTTCAGGTTCTGTCTCCAGATTTCAATTCCTTCTCTCCAAATTTCAATTTTGTCCTCAAATTTCTTGTTTCTGAGTTTCAATTTCTTGTCTCCAAATTTCAGTTTCTTGTCTCCAAATTTCAGTTTCTTTCTTCCAAATTTCAATTCCTTTTGTCCAAATCTGAATCTCTGTCTCCAGATTTGAATCTCGTCTCCAAATTCCTATTTCTTGTTTCCAAATTTCTATTTAATGTCTCCAAATTTGAATCTCTTGTCTCCAGAGTTCTATTTCATGTGTCTGCATTTGAATTTTTTGTCTCTGAATTTGAATTTTTTTCTGAGTTTGAATTTCACGTTTCTGAATCCAAATTTCACGTCTCTGAATTTGAATCACATGTCTCTAAATTCAAATTTTTTCTCTGAATTTGAATTTTTTTGTCTCTGAATCAGAATTTTTTTATCTCTGAATCTGAATTTCATGTCTCTGAATCCAAACTTTGTCTCTAAATTTGCATTTCACGTCTCTGAGTCTGAATTTCA
>NW_008625530.1:9416-9990 GCF_000691845.1 Merops nubicus | reverse complement strand
CTCTCCCACCCAAAAGGACCCTGTGATCCCAGGATCTGTGCTCCCAGAGCTGCTCAGCATTCAGCCTGTGGAGCAGGACAACTGGTAACCTTAGCTGGCTGCAGGAGTTTCCCCTCACTCAGTGAGTGTATTCCTGGATGTCAGCACCAGGAGCAAAGCTCCTCCTTTGGGAAACACCCAACCCCAAAGCTGCCCCCTGCTCGGGCAGCCTGCTCCTGCCAGCCTGGCTGGAGGAGAACTCCCTCCACGAGAAGGGGTGGATTGCAGCACGCAGCGTGGTTTCTACACAGAGCTGCAACCCCAAATCCCCTGGGTGAGGTCCCCAGCCCTCACCTTGCTCTGCCAGGCCGGGCTTCTCCAGGTCTCCGTTGACGCAGGGCCTGCTGCCCAGGGCCCCCCTCCCCCCGGGGGGCTCCCCCCCGGGTCTCAGCAGGATGTTGCTGAAGGTGGGCGCCAGGCGGAAGCAGCGCTTGGTCTGGAAGAGCTGGGTGGACATGGCCTGCAGGTTGCTGGCTATGCTGGCCTCGCTGGAGCTCCGGGAGGCCGGGCCGTTGGCCGCCGGGTCCGGCCCCTC
>NW_008625530.1:3335-9343 GCF_000691845.1 Merops nubicus | reverse complement strand
GGGGCCACCTTTGCCTCGGCTGCTCCCCTCCTCGCCCTGCTCGTCCTCCATGTCCTCCAGGTCAGACCTGGACTCCTGGCTGTTCATGTCCGAGTCCGTCTCCACGTCGAACGCGGCTTCTGCCTCCTCGTCGCTCTTCTCCTCGTCGCTGTCCGAGGCCTCGCTGCCCTTGGGGGAGCCCTGGCTGGAGCCCGACTCGAAGCCCTCGCTCAGGTCGCTCTCGTCCACGGCCTGGGGGTGGCGGCGGCGCCGCAGGCAGGACAGCCGGGAGAACTTCTTGCTCCTCCTGCCGTCGGTCCTGCGCGGCTCCTCCCCCGGCTGGTGGTTGGCCAGCTCAGCCCCAGCTTCCTTCTCCAGGGAGTTCAGCTGCTCCCGCGGCTCCTGCTCGTCTGCGGGGGTGGGACAGGAGGTAACGACTCATAGAGTCCCCGCGGGGCACAGGAGGCCTTTTTCCTCAGAGGGGACTGCCTCAGCAGATGCCCCCTCTCTGGGGCTTTCAGCCCAGTGCTCTCAGACCAGGACAGCTCTAACGCCACACAGGCACCACTAACACCCCCCACCCAGGAGATCTAGGAGAGTAAACCCAGCCCTCGAGCAGCAGAGCTGCCTCAGGGGGTCTCTCACCAGTGCCGTCGCTCTGGAAGGCCGGGACAGGGTTCTCCCCCTCCTCCAGCTCTGCCTGTAGGTGAGAGAAGAGGGCCAGGGTGAAGGCGATGGCTGCGCTGTACTGCTTGGAGCCTGCAGGCACACCGCGCCGTCAGGAGCCCAAACCTGGCCACCAATTAAGGTCATCGGCCTAACGAGGGCTGCTGAGGGCTAAGCACTGAGCCTCTGCAGGTTACCTGCCCGCTTCAGGCTGTGGACACTCATCAGGCAGGTGATCACCATGCGGAAGATGAGGAGGTCGGGGAGGAAGGAGTAGCCGCTCTCATACTCTTCCTCATCCTCACTGGTTGAGCTCAGGTTGGGAGGGGAGGGCAGGTAGAACAAGCACAGGTTGAAATCCTCCAGCACAGACTGGCAGAGAGCTGTCAGCTCAGAATCCAGAGAGCTGAACAATGGGGGGAAAAGAGCCCAAGAGTTCTGAACTGAGACCCCAGCAAGGTCTGGGCGACACCAAACCCCAACCTGCTGCTGGGCTGGGCTCGGTGCCAGGCAACGCTGCAGGCAGCAGTGCCAGCAGCAGCCTCACCTGCTCTTGGGCTGCAAAAGGCTCTGCAGGTACATAAAGCTCACCAGCAACCTCTTGATGTCTTTGCCCCTGAAACAGATGGAGAAGAGAGGCCGTGAAGCCGGTCGCCCGGCGCAGAGCTGGACGTGGCTGACAGAGCTCTGCAACAGGGCTTCAGGTCGACTGAAAACCACATTCTGAGGAAATGGGAGTAAAAGAGACAGTTCATACACTTCTAACTTTCACCCACATGCCTCAGCTCTCACATACAGTCACCAGCTCCAGGGGAGAGGGAAAAAACCTCCCACCTCAAACTCCACACCAGCATTTCACCTTCCTCCTGAAATTATGACCAAAGAGACCACGAACAGGAGCCAGACTCAAAATTCTGGGCCCAGTCACAGCCTCGGATCAGGCACCCACCAGCTCCCCCAGCCCCACTGCTCCCCACCCAAAGGAGCCCATCACCGGCACTGCAGACCCTCAGCCTCAGCCTCCACCCCTCTCCTCTCCTCTCCTCCTCTTCCTCTCCTACCGTTTCTTGCTTGGAGACAGCCTCCTGGTCTCACACTTCTTCAGCTGGTGGTACATTTTGGCTGCTTTGTCATACAGCCGCTTCAGGTTCCCATAGGCACCTTCAAAGGACACTTCAGACTGGATACTGAGACACCAGAACAGAACACAGCAAAAGGTCACTCACATTTTATGGTTTTAGTTCACTAGGAAGTTCTCCAGGCATCCCAGGACAAAGGCAGGGAGCCAGTTCAGACAATCTGAACACTCTGGGCCACAGAACTCCCACCAAGGTCTGCAGACCCCCCCTCAGGCTGCACCACAGCTCCACCCACACTGCTCACACCCCTCTTCATGTTCAGATAACCCACTTACCTGGGACTCTGGGCTTCTCAGAGGAGACCTTGCCTCTGAGCACAGCCCCACACAGGTATTTTAGCAACCAGGATGGTTTGGTTTGACCAAGGCTCACTCCTACCACCAGCCCCATTCAAGGGTAAAACAAACCCACCTCTCTTCCCCCTCCCCTGAAACTCATCCACTGAGAACAATCCCAAGTCCACAGCAGAGGAGAAGAGGCTCTGCCCCAGCAGCCAAGGCTGCTTTGCCCAGGGAGCTGAGCTCCTCCCACGCTCACCAGCGTAAGTAGCAGTAGGTGGCCTCCACGTTGTAGAACTTGCTGCCAGCCAAGGTGCCCAGCTGGTTGAAGGGCATGCCTGTGGTGAGAGAGGGGCAATGGAGAACCCCACGAGTTGATCCCAACGGCCCTGCCAGAGAGCAGATCCCTCCCCCCTCGCTGCATCTCCACGCAGGAAGGAAGGCAGGAGAGCCAGGCAGCAGCAGAGCTGCAGCAGGAGGGTCTGGACCACACAATCCTCTCTCCACACAGGTTTTCTTTCTGCTTTCAGACCCTCCCCTCCTTCCTGCCATTTATCTACACCAGCGAGCAGAGCAAGCCATGCCTCCTGCTCCCCCTGCTAACCATGGCAGGCTTTGACTCTGCTTTCCTCCTGACACAGGCATCAGCTCATCCACACCTCAGGGTTCAGTTCCAGCTCACTGCAGTCCATCACTGTTTGTCACTTTTTAGCTGCTCATCAAACAACTCAGTGAGGACACAGCAAAGGCAGCAGGGATGGCATCTTTCTAGAACTGGCCATTTTTTAAGGTAAGGGAGTCCCTCAGCTCCTGTGTTCACACAGGGCAGCCACTTCTGAAGAAGGAAGTGGCACATAAAATATTTTTGATGGGGTAAAAAGAGGGAGATGACCAAGAACTCTGCTGCTGGCGATGGGCAGGGGGATCTTCCCTCAAGCCAGGCTGGTCACAGAGGTCTGAGCTCCTCGGAGGTTATCAGAGCAGTGAGCTGAGGGCACTGGCCAGGAGCACCTCTGCTGCCCCTCAGCTCTGGGGCTGCCCAGCCAGAGCTTCTCAAAGGAGGCAACCTCAGCCAGAGGACCCACCTGCTCCCCTCTGGGCAGGGGGGTGGGAGCCAGACCAACCCCCCACAGAGGGTGGGGTCGGGGCTACACGTGATTTGAACGCCCGAGAACTCCTGGGAACTCACTCACCAATCTGTGGTGCAACAGAAAGGGCTTGATAGTAAAACCTCTCTGCCAGCAGCTCCGTGTCCACCCCTGCCAGCTCGTTCTGGTAGCGGGCTGAAAGGAAACCACACAGCCCCCATCAGGAGCCAGGAGAGACTCCTCCCCCCCTGCCGAGGAGCAGGTCACAAACCCCACGAAACCAGAAAGCTGGCCAGGCTGACAACCCCAGCAAAGAACCAGCTCTGGGCAAAGCACAGCACGGCATCTGCCAGGCCCCTCTGAGGCACTTCTGACTGCCCAGCACCTCTCAGCCCTGCCCCTCAGCACCAGGGGCACGGGAGTGCAGGGAAGGGGTTCTGCTGCTCCACGGGCTGAGTGCTGACTCACTGAGCCCTGAAAGCACTCAGGGTTGTGCCACTTTCCAGTACCTCTGATTACATCCTACTAGGGCAGAGTGTGGGATCTAAAGCAAGGCTGCTGTCCTCAAAATCCCTGGCTGGGGCTAGACTGGACTTGGTTAAGTTTTTGGTGGTTTGTTTTGGTTTTTTTGTGCCAAGGGTAGGCCCTTAGAAACCTTCAGTGACAGAGCTGTGCAGAGAGGAGCACAGCTCTCTCCCAGCAGGAAGGTAAAGTCCTTCCTGCTGCCCCTCTAAGACATTTATTTGTGATTTTCATCCATTTTCACCACTGAGCAGGGAGCTGACACACTCGCTGCTCGCTTCAGGAGGTGACCATGGGAGGGACACATCTGCTCTAGCAGGGTGACACGTGGCCAGACAGAGCATCAAAGGACCTGGGGCTCTGCAGCAGCCTCCCTGCAGGATGGAGTCACAGTATCTCTGTTAAAGTCTGATTTTCAGTCCCACTTGTGCTGATGACAGTGGCAACCTCACGGCACATGTGAACGGAGGGGCTGGCCTGCTGTCCAGGCAGGAAGGAAATGGAAGGTGTCCCTCCTTCCAGAGCTGCTGGCAGGCAGCAAACCCCTCCCCTGCCTGCCCACACCACAGCTTCTGCCCTCGCTGGCAGCTCAGTCTGCCCCAGGGACCTGAGCTGGCACCAGTCCCTGACAGACTGTGCTGGGGGGAGCCAGCGTGGGGGTGGTGGCTCAGCACAGGCCCCATCCCCTGAAGCACAGAGCTGGAGCTGTCCTTACCTAGATCTCCCAGGTAAACCAGGCACCTGTGACATGCCAGCTGGGCCCACTCCATCTCCTTCTCCGAGGCAGACACGGGCTTCTTGCAGCCTGCATGAGAGAGATGGAACCACAGAGGCCATGGAGGGCAGGGGACACGTGGGTGGCCAGGGCACCCAACCCCTCCCCAGAAGCACGGGGGCAGACTGGGGTGTCAGTGCTGCTCCCCCTCTGTGGCACCTCACCCAGCAGTGCTGTGTCACTCCTGCTGCATCCCCTGCACCCATTTTCCAGGTTCTGACACAGAGACACTGACACTCCCCCACTCCCCCTGCAGCTCCCTGCTGATCTGGGGCAGTGGGTGTTGTGGCATCACCAGCAGCCACCCAAACTCTCACCCACACTTTGTGTGCCCTCATAGCCATGGAGCTGGCTGGGTGTGCCCTCAGAGGAGTGGCCAAAGGCCAGCTCCTCTCCACAGGCCGTGTGATCGTGTCCACACGAGTGGGCCCAAGGTAACAGGGGCTGCTGAGAAGCTGCTCTTGTGAGCAGGGCTAAGGAGGCCTTTGGAGAGGAGGCCAGAGCAAAGTCTGAGCACACTGCCAGCAGTGAGCAACTGACCCTGGGGAGCAACAAACCCATTGCCTCAAGACTGAGGTGCAGATGTAGGACTGGCCAGCCAAGGCATGAAGAGAAGGGAACCCAGGGAAAAGGAGGACAGGGAACCTGTGCCAGACAGGGCAGCTCCAGGCAGTGAGGAAGAGCTGCCTGCAGGCACAGCTGCCCCCAGGGCAGGGCCACAGGCTGCTGACAAGGCTGGAGTGTCCCAAGAGCAATGGCCAAGGGCTTGGGCTTCTCTGGTTTGGAGAGGAGGAGGAGGAGGAGGAGGGGTGACCTCACTGTGCTCTGCAGCTTCCTGAGGAGGGGGGGTGGAGAAGGAGGAGCTGAGCTCTCCTCCCTGGGCTCCAGGGACAGGACACATGGGAGTGGTTCCAGGCTGAGTCAGGGGAGGTTGTCTGGACATTAGGAGGCAATTCTTTCCCCAGAGGGTGGTCAAACCCTACCCAGGGAGGTGGTGGAGGCTCCAAGCCTCTCAGCATTTAAGAGGGATTTGGACAACACCTTTAATAACAGGCTTTAACTTCTGGTCAGCCCTGAAGCTGTCAGACAGTTGGACCAGAGGATCCTTGTAGGTCCCTTCCCTCTGAGCTATTCTGTTCTAATCTAGCCTGAACTTAAGGGGGGAAAAAAAAAATGGATAAAAGCAGTTCAGGCAGCACAAAGTGTCAAAAGCACCAGGGGAAGGCTCTGGGCAGCTGATCTGAACTAACTGCAGCCACCAGACATGACTCAGTTCCTGAGAGGAGCTGCTGCTGGGCTCCCCACCTCCCTGCCAGCACCTCCTCCAGAGCCAGTGTTCTAATCTAGCCTGAACTTAAGGGGGGAAAAAAAAAATGGATAAAAGCAGTTCAGGCAGCACAAAGTGTCAAAAGCACCAGGGGAAGGCTCTGGGCAGCTGATCTGAACTAACTGCAGCCACCAGACATGACTCAGTTCCTGAGAGGAGCTGCTGCTGGGCTCCCCACCTCCCTGCCAGCACCTCCTCCAGAGCCAGAGCCCCGGGGGCTGAGGCCACCACGGC
>NW_008625530.1:287-3291 GCF_000691845.1 Merops nubicus | reverse complement strand
GGAATCCCCAGGGAAGGCTTTTGAGGCCAGTCCTGCCTGCAGGCCAAGTCCTTCCCCCCCAGCTTGGTTCAGAAGAGCAGAAGTGAAACCTGGAGGCTTCAGTGCTGTGAGAGGAAGACAAACCTGGCTCCACCTACACTGCTGCACCCACCCTCCCTTTCTTTTTGGCTTTGAACCTTCTTCCTCCCATTCCTGCCACCAGCAAGGCCTGGCCACCCTCCTTCTGGGGACATTTTCAAGACATGCAAGGTGGCACCTCTGTTACCCACCAACACCTGCCTCTGCTGCACCCTTTTCACCACAGCCTGGAGCCAGGAGGAAACCTGACCAAGGGGCCTTCAGCCACCAGCCCAGGGTGTTATTAACCCATTTATTGTTTCAGTTTCAAGCCAAGTGGCCAGGGACATCTGCCTTTCAAACCAACACAATCACCTCCCAGCACTTACAGGAGGATACAACTAAAACTTTCTGCTGCTGAAGACCTCTGCTACTAACCTCCCTCAGGCCAGTTTCTGCTGCTGTCCCACCCTTGCCAGCCTTGAGAATGACAATTAAACCCTTGTTAACAAGGTTCAAACATCCCCCTGGACCCACCTGGGCAGGAACACACACCTGGAGGTCACCAAGCCCAACCCAGGGACATGGTGAACAAACCAGCCCGAGGTGAGGGAGGAGGTGAGCACAGACACAGCCCCAGCTGCTCCAGACTGGGAACACTCTGATTCTTCCTCCCCTAATCACCGTGGGGGAGTGGGTGGGTGCCAGGGTGGTGACCAGAGACCTGCCAAGCTGCAGGAGCCTCCTTGTGTTCACACTCCCAGTTCTGAAGCCACACAGGGGAAATGTGGGGACTCAAGGCCCTGTTCCCCCAGGGGCACACTCGTCTGTGTTAATGAAGCTTTTAAAAACTTCCTGTACAGCCAGAAGTGCTCCTGACTTTCCTGTAAGAATCTGCCACCACCAAACACTCCAGAATTTCCCAGCAGTGTTTTTCCCCTGTCAGAAACCCTCATTTCCCCCCTGCTTTAAAGCCCCAGCACGGCAGAGAGAGGCCAGGCTGTTCTAACCAGATAACTGGCTAAGCAGGGGGGGAAACCAGAGAATCCCTTGGCTGCAGAGGGAAGAGGAAGGGGCAGGAGCCAGGCTCACCCATCAGGGGGTCGGTGACGTGGGTCCAGTCGATGCAGCACTGCAGCTCCAGCTGGTAGTGGGACTGGATGTAGAGCAGGAGGTGCTGGTAGAAGCCCAGCCCGGCCACCAGGTGGGTGCGGTACGCGCACTCCAGCGCGCTGCGGCTGTGGATGTGCTGGGGAGCAGAGGGGCAGGGGGTTAATGCAGCCCCAGGGCTCTCCCCTGGGCTCCTGGGGACAGCGCCGGGCCCCCCGGCCCGAGGGGGACAAGGAGAGAGTCCAGCAGAGGGGCTGGAGGTGCTGAGGGGCTGGAGCATCTCTGTGCCAGGACAGGCTGAGAGCCCTGGGGCTGCTGAGCTGGAGCAGAGAAGCCTCAGAGGGGATCTGAGCAGTGCTGAGCAAGAGCTAAAGGGCCCCCGGGGGGCAAGAGGCTGGGGCCAGACTCTGCTCAGTGGTGCCAGGGGCAATGGGCACCAGCTGGAATCGATACCTGCCTTTTTATTGGTTTTGATGAGCTGGATAACTTCATAATAAACTTTTCTCCAGAGCAGCTCTTCTGCTTTCCTTCCATAATCCACAGGGTGCAGGAACATCAGCTTCACACACAGCTCCCGCAGCCTGAGGGGACAGCACGAGGGCAGTTACCCCCAAACTGCTCCCCCCACACAGGCACCAGAGAGGGAAACCCAAATTCCTGATGACAGCCCATCAGCTGATGGTGCAGCCTGGAGCCCTCCCCCAGGGGAGAGCTGGAAAAGCCAGCCAGTAACCTGGAGCCCCACCAGTAACCTGGAGCTCCACCAGTAACCTGGAGCCCCACCAGCAACCTGGAGCCCCACCAGCAACCTGGAGCCCCACCAGCAACACGGAGCACCCCCACCAGCAACCTGGAGCCCCACCAGCAACCTGGAGCCCCACCAGCAACCTGGAGCCCCACCAGCAACCTGGAGCCCCACCAGCAACCTGGAGCCCCACCAGCAACCTGGAGCCCCACCAGTGGCCTTGGCTCAGATGGTCATCAGGAACTTCCTAAATTGCATTAATGTCAAGAATTGTCTTGACAGCTTAAGAAATTAGGAAGGATCATCCCTGCTGGGCACCCTCTGAGCCCAGAAACAGGTTTCCTGCACTCCCAAGCAGGTTCTCCACCACTCAGATTTAATGGCAGCCCCCAGGCAGGCACTGGGCAGCGTGGAGGGATGTGTTTGTACCACAGGGACACCCCAGGCAGCCTCCAACCATGGTCTGTGTGCTCAGGGGCTGCTCAAACACAGCCCAGGCTCAGCCCCAGGGCCCTGCTGGGACCCCAGCTCACGTGGGATGCTGGGGCACTGCAGGTTCAAACCCCCACAGGGCTGCTTCGTGTGGGGTTTTCCTGGTCAAAGGCAAAGCCAAGCACCCTGCCCTGCTCACTTGTTCCTCAGGCTGATGTTCTCTGGCTTGAACACCTCTTGGTAGGCTGCCTTGTTCCCCAGGATGAGGTCCAGGCGGTGCACAGCCTCCACCACGGCCCTGCAGGAACACAGGCAGAGCAGCTGCAGCACAGCTCACCCGGGGCTGTGCCAGAACTGGGGTCTGCACAGAGCAGAGCTGGGGGACCCCACCCCGGGCAAGCCCCCGGCACCACCCCGTGGCTTCAGCAAGCTGTGGGAAAGAACCAAGCTGAGCTGCACAGACTGAGGTGGGTTTGCTGCAGTGCCCCTGCTCAGTCCCCTCCTCTCTGGCCACAGACACCCACCAGTCCCACAGCAGCACAGCCAGAGGTGCCTCTGGACACAGCAGCAGCTCCTGGGCCACGCTGGACACCCCCAGGTCAGCCCCGAGCTCTGCCCCAGCCTGGACTGGTCTCCAGCAGGGACTGCCCTGGCAGCTCA
>NW_008625530.1:0-246 GCF_000691845.1 Merops nubicus | reverse complement strand
GGGGGTGACTCTGGCATGGGGGTGCCCCCCCCAGCACCCTCCTCTGCCCAACCCTCCTGGCCCTGATCCACTGACCACAGCCCCTCAGGCTCTGGCAGTGAGAGGGAGCAGCCCCAGCCCAGAGTGGCCTTTGGGAGATGCACAGGGCCCTGAGGGGCAGCTCCACGAGCCAAAGTCACTGCCTGTGTTGGAGCCCCTGACCAGGGGTCCCCCCCTCAGCTCTGCCTGCCCCCCAGGGAACAGACC
>NW_008625529.1:0-368 GCF_000691845.1 Merops nubicus | reverse complement strand
CTTGAGGGGATGCAACCCCAGTGTCCCCAATCCACCGTTAAAAATTTGTCTCGTACTGTTGGAACCCATGACGAGGCTATGGTAGCACAATCCCAATAAGCACAATAATATTGGTTGGGAACATTACAATATGTTTTTCCTGGATTGAAGCTCAGACAGAGGTAAAAGGCCTTCATATTTAGGCATCGATCTATGGGTATCAATGTACAAATGGAAGCATTAAAACTAGGGGAAGTTGCTGTAATGATTTTTTGAATCTTCTTCGAATCTTCTCATCGAGCCAAGATCCATTCAAACGGTTGATGCACGTTGCCCCCGGCTCTGACGAGTAATGTTGCAGCCAATATCTACCCAGTTGTGATCTGTAT
>NW_008625528.1:1964-9097 GCF_000691845.1 Merops nubicus | reverse complement strand
CCGTGCTTGGCCAGGAAGCGGTAGTACTTGGTGGTCACTTGCCCTTTCACCAGCACTGCGGGAACAAAGCGGTTACAGCCTCAGCGCGGCTCCCGCCTCCGTTTTGGTCGGCCCTGGGAAGGGGGTGCACCACCCCCCTCCACCCCACACACGCCCCCAAGGCCTCCGTGGGCGAGGAGAGGGCTGGAAACCACTTAGCATCACATGGGAAAGCGGCGTGGACCAAAAGCCCCGTGGGCAAGGGTAGCAGAGCCCCCCGGGTGTCCACAAACCAGAGTTCATCCCTCCCACTCGATAGCGAAACCTGCTCGGGGAGATAAGTGGAGCAGGGTGAGGATTGAACCCCCACTCTCCCACCCCGACATATCGTCATCGAGATTTAATTCTATAAATCCGGCTTTTGGGTGTTGTGTTGTCTTGTGTTGTGTTTTGTTTTGTTTTGTTTTGTTTTGTTTTGTTTTGTTTTGTTTTGTTTTGTTTTCTCTTCTCGTTGCATTCTCTGTAAGGAAACTTACCGGAAATTAATATCCTTTTTATTCATCTCTCCATGTATTAACGTCATCATGATATCAAAATAGAATAAAGACCAGCTCTCCGAATCGGGCTCACTACTGAAGTCAAAATTAGATACACAGATAAGATTTATAAGACTTGGGGGAAGTGGAACAGAAGTATTTGAATTTCACTAGCATGGCTTTTTGGAACAAGAAAAAAAGCAGTTTTCCTAACCAGAATTTGAAGTGAACTGAGTGCCTCAAATTGGTGCAGGGGAGATTTTGTCCTGCAACCAGACGCCGAGGACAGAATTTGGCCTTTCATTGCCGTTCTCCCTTCTGCCTCCAGCTCGGAGTTCAGTCTCTAGCGACTTGTTTCTTTAAAACCTGCCTCAGATTTTGCTTATTCTCCCGTCTAGTGAGCTGTGTTTTCCCGCTCCGTCCTAGAGGTAATCCTAGCAAACCCAAAGGTTTTCAGAGAGAGTAGGCGGGGGGCGGGGGGTAGGGTCTCTACAAGAATATCATCTCCTTACACAAGTGATGTGCACATCGCAGATGGAAGGTGTCACAGCCGTGGACGTGGTGGTAAAGAGTCTTCTCTATCAAGTCCTGTGGCTCGTAACCTGTTAGCTCAGCTACCCTGAAAGAAGCACAAGCAGCAAATATCAGTGTGTGAGAGGACAGGACAGGAGTTCTGGGCGAGAAGAAGGGAGAGGTAGGGAAATAGATTTGGAAATAACCCCAGCTCTACCTGGAATCTAAGAATATGAGCTTCATGTCTAGGCTGGCCCGAAACATGAACATATTACTGTGGAGCTTGATCTCCGTCACGGCGCTGGGCGGCAGCGAGTGGCCCACGGCGACCAAGCCAACGTTTTGGTAACAGCCGTCGAAAGGGGACATGTCCAGGCTGTACTGGCGGATCTTCAGGTACCCGCTGCAGTGAATGACCTGTCGGAGACACAGGAAAGCTCAGGGGCTGCCTAGCAGGGGGAGGGTAAGCTGTGACAGGCGTCCCTCGCCACTGAGGGGACCCGGACAGACCTGCCCGCCCCCTCGGATGGTGCCGATGGGGCCGGCGGGTGCCCCGGAGCCTCTGCCCCGCGCCACGGCTCCGGCAAAGCAGCACTGCCTGCCGGCTTTCCGCTTCTCTCTTTGGGCTGAGGTTGTTTTTTTTTCCGTACAAGAGTTCAGCGCTGATCTAAGGCCCATTAAAGTCAACGGGATTTTTTTTTTCCACTGACTTCAGTGTTTTTTGGACCACGTCCTAACTACGCTTTTATTATTCTTCTAAAAACGAAAGACGCGGAAGTGCCAAGCCAGTTACAGCTTTGTAATGAAGAATGTATGCGTGTGAGAGAAAGAGTTTACATGTGTGCGTATGTCACACGTGCAAGATATGTCTATTATGTAGATCGAGCAGACGTGATCCGTAGCCAGCATGTATCTTTGGACGTAGATTTAGGTATGCCTCCGAAACGCATCCTTGCAGGTGACTCCTGTGCACTTCCACCCTTACTTCTCTGTTATGAGAGTGTTTCTTCCTGGAATAAGTTCACCAGATGTTCTTGTTCTGCGGCGCCTCCTGGCACAACATCTCCTCGGGTTAGAGGTACCCACTGCTCTCCAGCGTTGTGCGGCTGACCCGAAAGCAGGGAGAAGCTAAGAGAGCAGGGGTTGTCCCCACCGTGGAGCCCTGAGCAGAGCCGTGTGAAATACCCGGGCAAAACCCTAGACTTGAAGAGCTGCCCTTGAAGCTGACGAGTTACCCAATAAAGAAACAAATTAACCCAGGGCTCCCAACTGTGTAACCTGACAGCTTCCACAGACACCTCGGGAACGTCAGTGGTTGTGCGAGGTTCAGTTTAAAAAGCGAAATAAACAAACAAAACAAAAAACGACCCACAGGGAGCTCGGATGCTTGCTTTTGTGGTTCGAGCTCTTTAAGCTGGAACTCCGAGAGAAATCCTGTCTCTGAACCACAAGAAGGAGCGACGGGCTGGGACAGCCCCCGCGGGCAAAGGGCTCATCCCCACTTCTGTTCCCCTTGTCTCTGCCCACCCAGCGTGCTCGGCGCTGCCGGAGCAGGGGCGTGGGGAGGCTGTGGAGAGGGGGGGCTGGAGGGAGGGTGTCCTGGCCTTAAGCACGCACCTTGTAGCCCCCGCAGGTCAGGCCCGCGTTCCTCTTGGCCAGGACGCACTTCATCCTTAGGAAAAAGGACCTCTCGATCTCGTACTCTGGGAGGGGGGAAAGGCAGAAGTGGGGTGAGGCGCGGGGTCCGCCGCCCCTGCGCCGTTCCCTCCGCGGCCGCGCAAGCCGAACGGGGGCGGAGGACTGTGTACTTTACCCTGCACAAAGTGCGAGTGGTAAGGCTGGTGGGCCGTGAGCACCGCCGTCATCTCATCGTGGTCGGCGGGGTGGATATACTCGTAAATACTATTGCCGGTCAGCTCTACCTGTGAGAGAAGAGGAGGAGAAGGAAGAGGGGGAGGAAGGGGTTCATCGCTGGCACCGCTCACACTCCCCGCAGACACCTCCCCTGTCCGCCGGGGGAAGGAGGGAAGGATGGGGGGACGACAGGCAGGCACAGGGGTCCGCGCACCTCCCCCCCGTACCTGCGACAAGCCCAGGTGCACCGAGGCGGTCTCCGAGATGTACATGATCTTGCCATCCGGAGCCACGACAAATATGAAACCGTCTAACGTCTGCAGAGAAGGGTCGAGGGGTGGGAAGTATAAATATATCAATAGACAGACAAACAGATCCACCCATGAAAACTGATAGATCCGTGACTTACCTGACCCTCGGATTTATTTTAGCAAACAGGCACCCCTGTTCAGGCTGTGATTATTCAAACATTTGGAAGGAAATAGGCAAGTCCTGAACAGGAATCCCTCCAAAGCTCTTGAACTCCTGAGATACAACCCACTTCTCAGACAAGCTGAGCTCAAAAACAACGCAAAGTGCCTGGGAAGCATCTAAGAAGAGGTTCTGGCTATCCGGTGATTACTATGTCTGTCCCAGAAACCCTGAATATGCCTTGGATATTTGCTAAGGAGACTTTAAGAGAGCAAAAAAGATCTAAAACTCTGTCAGTGTAAATAAGGGATGAGACAATTTGTCAGGCACGTTTCAGCAGACATAGATGGGATTTCTGGGTGTGCCGAGGGCAGAATAGGCTCCCAAAAGGTCACACAACCCCACCAAAAATGCGTGGTGATAGTAACAGCCAATTTTAATTAGTGTTTCAGACAGCAGCGAGTTTTCAAAACGTGTCCTGCATGATTTGTGTCTATGCTAATTTCTGTGCCTGCTGAGCCCTCCTGTCCAGGACACCCTCTCCTAACCTGTCTCAAGAGCGTCTCACTGTCTCTGCACCACCCTGAGCTTCAGCATATTGACAGGACTTGTCACTTTGTTAATAATTTGGGGGAAAGTCATTACGCTCCTGTACTTCAGCAGGCCGGGATGTGAATCCATCGCTGCAGCCCCTGTGTTGGACGATGCTGGGGCCAAGGACCTGGAGGACCAAACCATAGCTCCGACATTCAAACACAACAGTTCGTATCTCTGAAGTTGTTCCCCTTCATCCCCCTTTTTTATCAAACACGTGAACAGTTAAAAATTAATCAAGGTGGCAATTAAAAGCTCAGAAGAGGGAATGATTTCTTTAATGATTAATACCATATGGCTGCCGTTTCCAGACCAGTACCTGCAAAAGATGGGATCCCAGTTCCCGTCCAACATTATCCAGAGGGCTGGTTCGGCTAGAGTGGCCCCAGGCTTCTCCAAGTCCTGTTTATTTAAGACAAACAACAACAACAACAACAACAAAAAATAAGCTGAAGAGATGCAAAATTAACTCCTGTTGGCCTGCTGGAGAGGAACTTGTTTTTCAATTTTTTGCTTGTATTCGCTCTAAAACATGTATACATATAATCTTTGGAAAAGTAGAGGTGATTTCTTTGCACAGAGAAGATTTTTTTTTTTTTTTTTTTTTTACACCTAACTCCCATGAGAGAAAAAGACCAAAATACCTATTCTGAGTTAACGGTGAAGTTCATTCCTAAGAGTTAAGTGAAGTGAAACAGCGTGCCAGATAAAAGGGCTTTTTAGTGCTACCTTCAGCTACTGGGAACAGTCTCCTTGAACTGCAGGGAAAGTGCTTTTCTCCTAACGTCATCGAACGGATCCTGGACAACCCTGACATCTACCTAAAAAGGAAGAAAGAGGTGTGCTGGGGTGAGGCTTTGATGTTGAGAGAGGAATGCTGTTAACATGGCACGACGGTATCTGGAAAAGGAGACACCTCGGCGGCAGCCAGGCCCCTAGCGCGGATCGGTCCTGGCAGCACCCGGACGCTGCCTCTAGTGGTTCTGGTTCCTTCCTCCGCAGATGACAGAGCTCGGCCACGACCTGCCGGGTAATTAACCAGCAGGCTTTGGACGTGAAGAGATAAGGACCGGTTTAGACCTTCTGCTCGCCAGAGATCACTTTCCAGTTTGATCTGTGACCTCCCGACTCTTTGTCTCCTCGAGGTCTCTGTCCTCTCATAAGAGTCATAGAATGTTTTCGATTGGAAGAAACCTTAAAGGTCACCTAGTTCCACACACACGCACACGAACCGCCATGGGCAGGAACATCTTGCACTAGACCAGGTTCCTCAAAGTCCTATCCAATCTGGCTTCTCACCTGGAAGGTTTACAATGACCTATTTGGGAAGAGGGAGAGGAGCAATCAGATGCAACTCACCCAGCTCTCCCTGAGCCCCGTGATGAAATGTTTTCACGTTTAGTGAAGTGCACTCAAGCCCACGAAAAGCAAACTATCTGTCGCTAAGCCGAGTGCCGTTTCAGAGCTGCAAGAAAGTACTTCAGGGTGGCCCTGGCAAGCCACTATCTGGCGGCACGGACAGTCTTTCCCCCTGCCCCACAAAGCAGGGTCTCTAGGATTCACCTTCCCCATTATTCCTCCTCCCCGCTGCTCCAGCGGGCGGGATGGGTGTTTCTGTAGGGAGGGATGATATGCCCCCCTCCAGCAATTAATCTCTTCAGACCTGTCTACTGTTTCAGACGGTGCTTGTTTTCTCCTATGCAAAATGAGGAAGAATAAAAGCCAGGTGGAAATGACTTCTCTGAAGTAAAACTGTTTACGTTCACAGTGCTGCTGCTGAAATAATTTAAACGGAGCAGTTAAAACCTTTTACGCTTATGCCATGAAATAAGGTTCAGCCTGACAGGCAAAGATACTGAGATAAAGTAGAAGGGAGGGGAAAAAAATGCAAATACTGATTGATGGCTGGGGTGCGGATCGTTTTGGGGAGGCGAGAGCCGAGCCGGCGAGGTCTCTCTCCCGCAGAGCAGGCTCGGGGAAGGCAGGACACCGTTTTCCGGCTATTTCGAGGCAAACAGGCGAGGTGGCGACAGCAGGCAGCCACGGGCATCCCTCGCTATTGACCGGGTTCACCTAGGTGTTTGCCGGTCTAAACAAAGCTAACGATTTCCTCCGCGCTCTCTGAACGGGGCATCCCACGGCGCTCGCCCTGCCCGCCCTCCCCACCGCAGGAGCGATCAGCCCCTCTCGTCCCCGCTTTTCCCTCCTTTCTCCCCCCATCTTTTCACGCCGACTTGTGTCTTCACCGCTCCTACACTTCTCTCTTTCCTCCCCAACATCACAGCCCCACAGGGGCAGGAACACCTCTCTGGCCTGGCCCCCGTCCCGCAGCACCGGCGTGTACCAGGCTGCCATCCAGAAACAGGCTCCTTCCCATTGATTCCTCCACGCCAATCAGCAGGGACCCAGTGACTGTTTCCTGGGTCCCTGAGCTTCACTCCTCCGGAGTGGCTGGACCCGTGGGGGATCCACCGTGGGCTCCGCAGGCACCTCTGCCCCACACCTCCCACCCCGTCAGCCAGCCACCTGGACGGAGGGTCACCTCTGCCCCCCGAAATCAGCAAGGAGCTAGCAAATCTCACACAAAAATCTGCCCAGCTCCCAGGGGAAGTGAGAAAAACCCGCCGAGTGCTTGTTTTTCCTGAGCTCCTGAGAGGTTTCTCTGCTGGGGAGCCAGGACGGCCCGTTAAAGATGGCCAAGTCGGCTCCTTGCGATGTTCCCCCACCACCACCCGAAGGGAAATTTGGATAACAGGTTTCTGTATTCAGGACTAAATCGTCGCTCCACGCCTACGATTTAAGTTGCTTATTAATCGAAGTTTACGGTTCTAATTATTCTTCTTCTAAAAGGGAAAATAACCCGAGCCCCGCGGGTTAATGAACAGCTCACGGGCATTGCAGGTTGACCTCCCCCCGGGAAGGCGGCTCTCCACGGGGCGCTGAGCTCCTTGCTGTGTTTCAGGTGGAAGCCCTGCGCTGCTTAGCTGTGTCTGTTAATGGTTTATAATTAAACGTTTTCACTTGTCTACCTGAACCGACTTTTTGAAATCCTGTCACATGAGGCGATTCTTTGTACTTGCCAGATGTTTCAGCACTTCCAAGTCGGAGTCTATTTCTATTCATTGCCAAGCCCAGCCTCCCTCAAATCGACGAGGTCTCCTGACGCCCCCTAAATACTGTTTTTAAAGATTGTACAAGAAAACCTCTCCATTAATATTCTCTTTTATTCACCCCGCCACGCCCCCC
>NW_008625528.1:0-1933 GCF_000691845.1 Merops nubicus | reverse complement strand
GTCTCTTCGCTTTAACATCCAATTTCCTTTTATCGAGGGGGCAAACTGTGATTTCTCGCACTTGACCTACCGCAGAAAATTCTGCAAATCCTTTGATTGTCTATTTAAAACAAAACAAGGAAATCAGCTCTCCCTTTTGCTTCAGGATTACGCTTGGAAACAAGATCTAAAGATTCTCTTGTAATTTGGAGAGCCAACAGCATAATAGGTTTGGAATAGAAACAAGCAGCTTTGTGAGGGGAAGGATAACTAAATCGTTTTTAGGCAAAGGATTTTCCCAGCTAAAGTGGCCGAAGACAAAGGAAAACATAATCTATTTTGGAAGATTTCCAAGATATGCCACATTAACCTTAGTAGATAAAATTTGCTTTCTTCCCTGCGCTCCCTCCCCCACCAAGGTCTGGTTTATCATATTTACATAAGTAGCCTTAGAAGGGATGTATCTATTATGGATCTAAGGAGCTGGCGAGCTCACATTTCATTTGGAAACGGAGGCGAAGTTTTACTGTTGCTTAATGCTTGATGCATTGTAGAGCCATTTCCATTTAAATACCCCCGACCCACGGATTACCTCAATGGACTGGCTGCATGGGTTTTGTAATTTCCTGAAAATGAGATTTCGATTTATAAAACAAGAAACCAATTAGTAACCAAATGAGGCGAAGTAGATCCACTAAAATTGACCTAATCCCACAGGCACCATTTAGGCCAGTTCTTGGCGAATGAATGATGTGCAACCGTCTAGCGTAAGCTCAAGGCATCATCCAGCTGTGTTATTCAAGCAGCAAAAATAAATGGATCGAGCTTTTCTTTCGGAACGAGTTTGATACTCTTGACAAAATATAGATTATAGGCTCCTTCCTAACAATCTCTTCCACTCGAGGATTTTTTTCTTTTTTCCCTAAGAAGTTAAACAATTTGGGCCACAATAAAGTGTCCACTGTCAGGAGGGGTGGGGGGAGGGGGGAAAAAAAAAAGAAAAAGAAAAGAAGAAGAAAAAGGCGCGTGTTTCAACCAGGCTCTTGGTTAGTTTGGGAACTGCTTAACAATTGCCTCGTTACCTAACAGCATGTGCTGAGACTGCGCGGATCCTGCGCGGAGCCCGCGAGCTGACTCATCTCGGCATTTCCCAACGGAAAACCACGGCGCTTTCCACATCAAAATGATCTCCATCGGTTTCATGGAACAGCTACACAGTCGGGGTTCAGGTGAAATAGCTTCCCCCCAAGCCATGCCCAGCCTCGACACTCGCCAAACCGGTCCCCACCGACCGCCTGCGCCCCAAGCCGGAGTCGCGGCCAGCGCAGCAGCGCTCGGCTGCGTTGGCCTTGTCCTTCCCCTCCTCTTTGATTGATGCAAGCCTTGATGCCAGCAGCCAATGGAGGGGCTGGGTGGATGTCGCCCCTACTCAGTGGCGATATTGTCGCAAGAAGCTCCTCCGTCCCACGGAAGGGGGAACAGATGCCTCAGTCATTTCTAATTTGATCTAGCAAAGACGGAGGAAGGCGAGCGCAGGGAAATAAAACTCTAGGAGGTCCGGGCACCTCCTTGGCCCTGACTGATCTCAGGGTTACTTGTCCCTCCGTGAGCATCTGCAGCGCAGAATCCACCTCTATCCCCTCCTTTGTCTGGCAATAGCAAAGAGGGGCGGGGGCGGACGGTGGGGGTAGGATGGACAGAAGATGCAAACCCTTATCTACTTGGTGTTGATTTGCCGGCTTTTAAAAGTGCTTGCTACGATTTCCCCATCGGACTACCAGTCATGAAATCTCAGCGAACAATCCGGATTCGCAGTAGCAAAAAAAAAAAAAAAACAACCACACCAAACGGCAGGGCGGGCGATTTGACGTCCCCGTTTAAAAATCACTTAGCGGAGAGCCCAGCCTGAGCTCCAGATTCTTTGTGGGCTAGGCGTCCCTTAGGACCCCCCCGG
>NW_008625527.1:1170-1465 GCF_000691845.1 Merops nubicus | reverse complement strand
TTTGTGACCCAGATCTGGTCACATTTTGGTGATTTGCAGATTTTTTGACCTAAATTCAGCCACATTTTGTCTCTTTCAGCCTTTCTCCACCCAAATTTAGTCCCATTTGTCCTCTTTGGGCATTTCCTGACCCAAATTTGGTCCCACTGGGGCTCTTTGGGCCTATTTCAGACCCGTTGTGGTCACGCTTGGGCTCCTCAGGCCTTGGGAGACCCAAATCTGGTCACACTTGGCCAATTTGGGCTTTTTTTAACCCAAATATGGCTCCCCCCATGGCGGGGGGGCGGGGCGGGGG
>NW_008625527.1:0-1124 GCF_000691845.1 Merops nubicus | reverse complement strand
TGCCGGGGGTTGGCACCGTGGCAGCTGCTAGTGCTGGTTGGGCTACTCACGGTGTTTCCTGCGGTGCCCCAAAGGCTGCTGGGAGCTCGGCTCGGCTCCCGCCAGCATCTGCCCCCGGGGGGACATTTTGCCCCCTCCTGGGGTGGGTTGGACCCTTTTTGGTCCTTTTTTCAACCCATTTAGGGCTGTTTTTCCCCCTTCTAGTCAATTTTGCCCCAAATCCGTGCCTGGTTTTGCTCCTTGGGATTCTTTGACCCAAATCTGGGCATTTTTTGCTCATTTTGAGCAGTTTTGACCCAAATCTGGGCACATTTTGATTCTTTGGTTCTTTCTCCACCCAAATCTTGTCATATTTGAGCAGGGTTTGACTCTTGAGGCCAGTTTTGACCCAAATTTTGGCCTATTTTGGCTCTTTGGGCCGTTTTTAGCAACATTTGGGCTCGTTTTGCCCTTGGCGGCCATTTTTGCCCTCGCTCGTTGCCCCTTGGGCCCTTTCTGGGTCGTTTTTCCATCACCTTGTGGCTTTTTTTTCCCTATTCTGCCATTTTTCCCCCCAAATCTGGGCCTGGTTTTGCTCCTTGGAATTGGATTCACCCAAATGGAAGGAGCCTTTGGAGATTTTGGGCAGCATTGGCCCAAATCTGGGCACATTTTGGTGCTTTTTTGGCTTTTTCCACCCCAATCTGGTCACGCTTGGCCACTTTGGGCCTTTTTTACCCCAAATCTGGTCACACTCTGGTGGTTTGGAGCTTTCTTGACCTATACAGGGTCACATTTGGGCCTTTTTGGGCCTTTTTGGGCCTTTTTGGGCCTTTTTGGGCCTTTTTGGGCCTTTTTGGGCCAAATCTTGTCACGCATTGACACTTTGCACCTTTTTTGACCCAAATATTGTCATATTTTGTCTCTTTAGGCCTTTCTTGAGAGAAATCTGATCGTGGTTGGTCATTCTGGGCCTTTTTCAGCCCAAATCTGGTCACACTTGGCCAATTTGGGCCTTTTTTACCCCAAATTCGGCCCCCCCCAGGGCGGGGGCAGGGCCGTGGGGGTTTTTGTGCCCGGGGGTGGCACCGTGGCAGATGATGGTTGGCTCGCTGGTCCTCCCAGTGATTTTTGGGGTGCCCCAA
>NW_008625526.1:0-33420 GCF_000691845.1 Merops nubicus | reverse complement strand
TATATATATATAAAATATTATATATCTTTTTCACTGGAGCCCATCAGAAATTAATTTCTGCGATCTTGATACAGTCTGAGAACCACTACTTACTACAGTTGTGTTGCTGGCTCGAGATATCGTGCTCATGCAGTGCAGCTCTGCTTACCATGAGTAATGATCCACTGTCATTATTTCATTTCCTCAGATATTTAGAAAAGAAAATGTGATTGTCTTATTTTTATCTAAATTTCTACTGTAGCAGTAAAACAGAAACAGTAATTAAAACCATGAGCATTTACAAATGCTGATCTTTGTTTCTTTACTAGCTCTCTGGAAGCCAGCCACAAGGAAGGACCGTTACTTGGTAGTTGATCTTTCTCAGGCAGAAGCAGGAAGAGCAGAATGTTGAGTGATTTCAATGTAACTGCACTTGCTTTGCTCTTGCAGCATGCAGGTATATCACAAAAGAAAAACCTTCAGCACCCTAAAGACAACCCCAAAGACATGCATCCTTACTGCATGTTGTAATAGTTCAAGCACAGCATTTTGAAAACTGTCTTAATCACAGCATTGGTATCAGTTGAAATGCATTAAGGAATTATGAGAACAGTGGGATCTTGAGCAGTGACATTTTTAATACTTTTTATAGGAGAGAAAAATTTGCTAGTCATTCTGCAGAGAATAAGAAGAAAAATGGGAAAAGAAGTCAGAAATGCACCAATTCTGAAAACATCCTCACTTTTTTAGTGCAGACAGAGAGAACTGTACTGCACTGGCAGGCAGAGTGGAAGAAAAAAATTGACAGCTATTACCATACTGTTGTTAAAATCAGTAAACTGTCAGTTCCTCCCATTTTATAGTGGTCAGTATTGGACAGCATGAACAGGAAGGTCCAGGAATCAGGCAGCCCCAGCAGCTGCAGTTAGCTAGAGAAAATATTACCCTAATAGAGGTTCATGCTGTAGTTTGTGACCCGGTGGCCTTGCCCACCCCCAGTCAGTAGCCACTCACTTTGGTCCCAAAAAACACGACTGACAGTTGTGTTGACACAACAGGTTGTGACTGAAACATCTTGCTTTAAAAGAACTGCCGGAAATCCCAGTGACACCAGCACACCTGAGATGTGTCCCTGGTTGCAGCATATGGGTTGGGAAAGACCATCTGAGACTCTGTATCAACATGCTGTATCACTGAAGGGAGCTATGGCCTTAGGCAATTGAAATATCAAGACATGTTTCAGGCTGCAGGATTGATTTCCACACCATCTGTATGTAGTTTACAAGTTTATTTGGTTCTCTAGGAGAGGCTCGGAGCACTGCCTGCCACTGCCACAACTTGATTCAAATGGGCAAATATGGGTGAAGGTTGCCCACAGCTTCTTGCTCTTGAAAATGTAGAGTGGAAAAAGTTATTCCACCCAGATGACCACAAACTACTTTCTTCCTTTGCATCCAAGGGGATGCAAAAATTCCTTCCTGTCTTCCCTCCTCTTTGGGCCCAGTTCTTTGGCTAAAAGCTGTTGACCTGGCCAGCACTGGGGATATTATGAGCAAACTTTCAGTGCGATAACTGGCTGCTCATGAAAGTAAAGTCCTGTTGCACACTCCCACTGCTTGCAGTAGTGATATAGGAGCCTCTTTTCCTCCTGGACCCCCAAAGTCATTATGAAGTGCTGTAAAATTTCCATGGCCAAGGGATAAAACCTGTATAGAAACATAGAATCATCATGGTTGGAAAGGACCTCTAGGATCATCAAGTCCAACCTTCCTCCCAACATCTCCCTAACCAGTAGACCATAGCCTCAAGTGCTACATCCACTCGTTTTTTGAACATCTCCAGAGATGATGACTCTACCACTTCCCTGGGCAGTCCATTCCAGTGTCTAACCACTTTCACAGTGAAGAAATTCTTCCTAATATCTAATCAAAATCTTCCCTGGCACAACTTGAGGCCATTTCTCCTTGTCCTGTATTTATGAACTATTTCATTTCACTGTACAAAAAAAGTCTAGGAGACAGAGAGCATCCTAGGTGAGGAAAATAGTGACAGAGGTGACTAGACTTCAGAGGTGAAGAAAGTCATTAGCAATGAACACTTGTTGGATGTTGAGTAATATTTACGTCTCTTCAGAGATCTTGGAAGAGCGCCATGGGACATGGGCACAGGATAAAAGAGTGGTCCAGAAAATCTGGATGGCATTCAAGAATCACCTGCTCCAAGCTCAGCTACAATCAAGCAGAAGGCCAGCATAGATGAGCAAGGAGCTCATGACAGAACTCAAAAGATGCAGCACAGAGAAGGTGGGAGCAGGGAGGGGGCAGGCAGGAGAAATATAATGACACGGTTTGATTGTATAGGGATGGGGACAGCAAAGCCAAAGCCCACCTGGAGCTGAATAAGGTGAGGCAGACAAAGGGCAGCACAAAGGGCTTCTACAGGGGCTTCAAAAGTAAAAAAAAAAAAAAAAAAAAAAAAAAAAAAAAAAAAAAAAAGACATGGGAAAGTGCAGGTCTACAGTGAAGCGCAGTAGGGGGCCTGGTGACAAAGCACATGGAAAAGTACTTACTGTTACCTTCATCTCTGCCTTTAGTGGGAATCCCAGCCTTCAGGGATCCCAAGCCCTTGAGACCAGAGCAAGGAAGGCTTTAACCTTGGTGGAAGAGGATCAGGTCAGGGAACACTTAACCCAAGTAAATACATGGGACCTGATGGGAGAGACCCACAGACACCGAGGGGCTGGCTGATGTCACTGTGAGGCCACTCTTGATTATCTTTGAGAGTTCCTGGTGCCTGGGAGAGGTTCCTGAAGAGGGGAAGAAAGCAACTATTGCTCCCATCTTCAAGAAGGGCAAGGAGGAGGACCCAGGGAGCTAGAGTCTGGTCAGCCTCAACTTGATCCCGGGGATGGTGATGGAACAACTAATTGTGGAAACCACTTGCAGTGAGTATTCAACAGAGATTTACGAATGTAAAGAGGAAGACATACTTACCCAACCTGACAACCTCTCCTTGGTGGATGAAGGGAGAACAGTGAATGCTGTTTACCTTGAGTTCAGAAAGGCTTTCAACACTGTCTCCTGTAACAGCCTCATAGAAATGCTAACATGGCATGGGTTAGAAATATGGACAATGAGGTAGATTGAGAAGGGCTGTGGCCTCGGAGGCTGGAGAAGTGTACCAATAGGAATATCAACTCTCACAGAATCAATCATAGAATAGCTGAGATTGGAAGAGAACTCCAGAGGTCATCTGGTCTAAGCCACACCCTCCCACTCAAGTAAACTCACCTAGATCATGTCCGGATGGTCCAGAATCACCATTCCCTGATCCTGTAAGCATCTGCTATATGCTTCTATCAAGGCTGAGATGCTGGGCTCAGTGGAGACTTGCTCTGACTTAATATGCACTTACTGGAATTACTTCACAGAGTTTTCCCCTGTATAATACAATGAAGGATATGTTCTGCTAAAAGATCATTTAATTAATTCATCCTATAATGAAAAGAGACTTTCATCCGTTATAGATGGTCGACTGTATCTAATTATATCTTTATATTATGCATAATTTAGATGAATGAACTTTATGCTATGTTCATCTCGTTGCCTGACAGCTTTCTGAACTTGCTCAGAAGCTGCTTTTGAAACAGCAGGGTTATGGCTGCTCTGTGGAGGGGAAACCTGGTCTCACAGTGAGCCAGAGAGACCTGCTAATTCAGGGCCTGCTGCAAAACAAGCTGTCTGGAAAACTACATGCAGGGACATTTCAGTCAAGGGCAAATAGATAATGTACATGCCAAAACTTCTTAGCTGCTGATTGGACTGGACTCTACAAAGACACCAAGGACAGAACTGAGTCTGGTGTACAGCCCTGAATTTTTGAAATTTCCAATTCAATCTCCAATTTAGACTTCCTTAAGTGTAGTAGGTAGGATTCCTGCCATGGACCTAATGACCTATGACACTTCTCAAGAAAAGCAATGGATACATTTTATTCCAAAAACAGATCTGGAAGTCTAAACAAACAGTAAAATCATAATTGCAAGTTAGTTCTGAAAATGATTATAAGAGATGGTGTGTGGAGGATGTTATTGGAAAGGTATAACAGGTGCTTAGAAGATTGTGTGTAAGACTCCTCTTATTCCTTCTGTTGCTGTTGTCTTTGTAAAGTGGATCAGCCTTTGATTACCACTTTATCAGATGACCATGACAACAACTGAATGAAAGGACTGACTGATTCAATGGGTCAGTCCAATAATTAGTAGGATCTGTGTGACCCATTTCAAGCAGAGAGCATGGGTGTCCAGAATTGTCTTCTTTCTCTCCCATACACACAAATATGCATACAAAGTGTCATGACTGCAGAAAACAATAGCTTATTTAAAGTTTTAAGTGCCATAAAGTTGTAAGAAACATGATCTTATTTGGCTACTGAATGAATCAGAAGTTACTAGAAGTCTGTCCTGTGTGTTGTGCTCCCATTTACTGTGATAATGAAATCTCTCCCAGACATTCAATTATTTTCATGTTTGAACACAAATTAGCACTTCTCACCATTTTTTTCTCAGTAGCATAAGCAAGAAGCAAATCCATTTGCCACATCCAATAAATGAGCCATCCCTTTCTCTGCAGGAAAACTACTGTCTTGCAAAAGTAAGAGATCATATGTCCGCTTATTGAAGTTAGAATAGCTGTATGGTATTTAAGATGCCAACATCAGTCTCTAAGTTACTCTGCAGTCCTTTATGCAGATAAACTCCTGGAAGACTGACTTCACCCTTTCTTTAGGACCTCAAAGCTACTAAAAGTAATAATTTTAGTTGTGGATTTTTTTATTACTGCAGTAGAAAGTTTTGTTTTTAATAGGTAATATTCTTTACACAGAGGTTGTGGAGTCTCCTTCTCCGGAGACTTTCAAAACCCACCTGGATGCGTTCCTGTGAGGCCTGCCTTCCATGATCCTGCTTTAGCAGGGAGATTGGACTAAATGATCTCTAGAGGTCCCTTCCAACCCCTAACATTCTATGATACTTTAATCTTATTTAGAGCAAATGTAGAATATGAATATGACACATTTAGATGCTACTGTACCAGTAGATACCAGAAGCAAATTTAAATGGGTTTGATAGCTGTCTTGACTGCTAAGGCAGCTGTTGAAGAATAAAATAATTTAGGTTGGAAGTGACTCCCAGAATCCATCCAGTTCAATTCCCCACTCAGAACAGACTCAGCTAGATCATGTTGCTCTGTTAAACTAATATTTCTTTGCTGGACACAGAACTCCACATGAGGCCTTACCAGTGCCGAGTTGAGGGGAAACCTTCCCCTGACTCGTGGGCAAGACTCTTGCCAATAAGCTTAGGATGCCATTGCCCTCCTTTGCCACAAGGGCACATTGCCGGCTTATGTTCTGTTTGTTTTCCACGAAGAGATCCAGATCCTTTTCAACAAAGCTGCTTCCCAGCCAGTACTGGTGACTGGGGCTATTCATCCCTAGAAGCAGGACTTTGAATTTTCCTAGCGTGAACTTCATAATTCTTGTTAATCCATTTCTCTGGTCTGTCAAAATTTCTCTGAATAGCAGCTGTACCTTTCTGTATATCAATTGTCTTTATTAACCAAGGACTTGTACATAATTTGAGTGTCTTGGATATGTAATGTGGGTACCATTCTAAGGGCCTTATTCTGACAGATAGTCTAGAGAAATATTTACTCAGATCTCAGTAGGAACATTTATAGGGTAAAAACAACCAGAGCTTCAAAGTTTTTCAGGCACTGAACTGATGCTAGTTTCAACAGGAAGCACCAAAATAGCTTAGATGTTCTAGGCCTAAGGCATTATTCAACATAAAATTAAGTCTTTGAGATGTGGGCTCAGAACTCATTTGCTAATATCCATTACTCTGCCAGGAAAAAAGGTTGAAAGCGGCACTTGCAAATCATACACTATTTCAGTCCTGTGCATAAGTTACTTCCTCATTAGTCTTTGTCAAAACCAGAACAATTTCAAAATTCTAGACTGCCTGACTCACTGAAGGAGGGTATGGGAAACAATTACTCATGTGAAATTTTTTACTAGTGCCCATCTCGGTTCTTCACCAAAATCAAGCGACACACAGCACTGTGAAGATCCTTCTCACACTTCACAGGAGGGCCTGTAAGTAACACTCTAGAGTTAATATCTAAGAACTGTGAATAATTATCATGGACTCAGCTGTTCTAAGGTAAAAGGGCTTGCTTGAAGTTAATTGTTATGAACTTACTGATGGGAGAGTCTATTCCTGAAGTTTGTTAAACGATTTAGTCCTAACCTCTTCCAAAACTATGTACGGTGAAATTATGTATAGAAGAGAAGACTACATAAGCGCTCATGCTCCCTTCTATCCCTCATACTGGTATTTTCTGTGTTTTGTAGAGTTGTTTTCGTCAACAGGCACACTACTGTTTGCGCTTCCCCTCTGTGCCTCCACTCCTGCCTGTGCTTTAAGGGAAGAATATGTCTGGGGGTCTGCTACCTCAGAGCTTCCAAATGTAACATGGACCACAGCAGTTTAAGTGAGAAAATTTTATTTCTCATTCCATGTTCCTTCCATAGATGTCCGTTTTCTGTGGTTGCACAAGTCACATTTTCTGTGTCTTACTCTGAGTGCCCAGCTCAGTTAAACGTAACCTGTGTTTGCAATGGAGAAACACATGGAGAGGTTCATCTCATCTGGCTTCAGATAGCTCTGAGTAATCCAGACCCTTTTTGTGCTCAAGAGAGAAAAAGCTCTCATAGGATGCAATCCATCTCATGTGAGAGTGAACTTCTAAAACAGGTCTGAAGTATGGCTCTGGGTAACTACCCTTTTCTCCTCATTGACATAAAGACAGATAGCTCAGATGTGGACACTAATGGAATCACAGAATGGTTTGAGCTGCAAGGAACCTTTAAAGATTATCTAGTCCACTCCCCGATACTGCAGACATCTGATATTAGATGACATTTAACCGATCTGTGCCACCCTAAAGACATGAAAATATCTTGCAGTGTTCAGAATTTTCCTGAGCCTTGTATTTTAAATACATGAAGAAAAAGAGATCTTGATCAGTTGTTTCTTTTTGCACATGTATAAATTGTTGTTTTACTTGCATTGCTGTGTTGTTTAATATTTTTAAGTCCTATATGCTCATATTTGATGAGGTGTTTTAGTCCTCACCTGTGTTTGCTGTGTTTAGTACCATTTATTCTCCTTCCCCCTGCAGTTAAAAACAAAAAATGTGAAGGTGAGAAATGACAAGGGTCTCAACAAAGCCCTGGAGATAGTTACAGAAATGTTGCTGGATTTTGATTGGGCTTTCATTTCTTTGCTGAATGCCCTGCATTGACTGCCTCCTATATTTTTTGCCTCTTACTAAAATGTAGATCAGAATTGTATTTTTTGATGGTATCCAAAAAAGGGAAGTAATTCTATTACATTTTAACGTAACTGATCCAGACTAGGAGAGAATGCTGCTGAAACTGCCAAAATAGGAAATATTTGGGTTTATATTCTTATTGTGCGCTTTCTCTTCCTTAATCCCTGTACAAAATCCAAACAGGATTTACAAGGCAAAGATCACTCTGTAGCTGAAGCTTTAGCATCAGTGGGACATTATATTTCCCAATTAACCTAATGTGTCTCTTTATAAAACTTTATTTTTATGTATGAGAGCCCTGTGGACTGCACAGGGCAAAGGGTCTGCCAAACTGCCATAATGCTCCCAAGGTCAGCTCAAACAACAGTGCTGCGCAGAGAAAATTCATGTCAGACTGTGAGAGGGCACAAAAACTCGCTGGTACTAATCAGTCCTAACTCAATCAGACTTGCAGTCCCCAGGCTTTGTCCAAGTTAGGTCTGTGTCAAAATAGAATGTCGACTTAAACATCTGATTTTGTTTGTCATGGTTTGCCAAATCAGATATGTCTCTATTTAAGAAGCTAATTATTTCTCAAGTGCTATTCTTTTTCTCACTATGTTTTTAGGAGACATCTGCTTCTTCTGTTACGTTAAAAATTGGCAGAGTTTGCACGGGTGGCTAATCCATATACTAGAAATGTAGGCCTACTGACCGTCTCTAAGCAAGCAGTAGCCTGGGTAGAGAAGGTTTCAGAAATACTCCCTGCAAATATAAAGAGTTTCAACCTATTGCAGTTGGACTAGATGATCATTGTATGTCTCTTCCGACAGAGCTACTCCCTTCTACTCTTAACTGGAGCAAGCCATCATCAGATACGAGGTGAGCAAGGGACCAGGACAGGACTGAATTGATGGTGAATATGGCCACAACTTCTTGAAGAATGAATATGGAGAAGTCTCCATAGCAAACAGGGAATAAATCACCCACAGTTTGAACATGTACTGTATAAAAATGACATAGCTCTAGTACAGGGCTCGTGGCTGAGCTCAAAAGACATTTCCTAGGGATATGTGACACTAGGTACTTATCCTCTGTTTACTAAAAAACCCCTAACCAATATCTGAAATGTCACAAGCAGGATCTTAACTCTTTAATTTTCATCTTTTATTTCAAAATGGAAAAATACCTCTTAATCATATTGCATTAATTTCAGTACATCACAAGTCTTAAGAAGTATGGCCTAAACTCCCTGCTGAAGAGGCTCCTTTTGAGAATTTTTTCTTATAATTACTCCTGCCAGCATGCCATATAGTAGATGAATATCACTCTTCCAGATCTGAGTACTTCCTAGATAGAGAAACTGAGACAGAGAGGTTCCCCTTGTACCCTACAGAAATATCAAGTTCAAAGGCAAAGCTGGAGCATAAGAGTTCTCGGCTCTTCTGTGGCACACATTGCAAGAAACTACAGTGGAAAGAAATGGGCAGTTAATGACAGGACACTGCTTTCCAAGAATAACTTCCTTTATGCTGCATAAATAATGCTAGCAGCCCCCACATTAGTTCATGTTACAGGAGAGGGGAAAAAAAATTAATTTGCTTCAGACTGCAATTGAAATTAAGGTTTTGTTCTTGTCAGCCTCCTGTTAGAATTCATATCTGCATCCAACAGCTTCAGGAGAGCTTTTGTGATTTGTTTTCAAAAGGAATCATTCCAGGAAGCTCAAGGTTTACTGCTTCTTTAAACACTGAGTTAGCCTCTTTAGTCAAGCCAAAGATTTATTTCTACCTCTGAGCCAGAGTGTTATTTTCCCTTCCTAAGCATTCACAGCTGTTTAAGTGCCTGCTGATACAAGAATTTTCAGCCTCCATGTTTTTTTTTAGTCATAGAGTTTTCCACCTTTGCATGACTGTTCTGCACAGAATGTCTATATCTGTCACTGATGTCTTGTGGGAGAAAACAGAGGTGTCAGATGAGAGAGATGTACACTGTGAGCCTGACTCTGACCTCAGAGTGGTGAGGACAGAAACGCTTCTTAAATCAAGGACAGGACTTCAGATCTATTCACTGTACAGAGCAATAGCACCAGGGAATGAGCCAATCCCAAGAGCTATTGCCTACCACTAATCCCTGCTGAAGCAGTTAAGCACTGAAAACACTCATTGTCTTTCAGGGTAGTTCTCAACACCCAAAAGGATCAAGCCCAGGTGAGGCCAGGGAAAAGCAGCAGGCTGAGCTGAGCAGTCTAAGACCGGGGTCAGCAGACTGCTCCAATCACCCTCAGCTTGTTGCACACAAAGCCAGTAACGACATAACTAATGACTAATTACAATGAGAGCGAGGGGAAAATAGTGGAATGAATGCTAGCAGAATTCATAAAGTTATATGCCAGTAAAATACAGTGTGTGTTCAAAATATTTCCTGGCTACCTGCTGTGTTCAAGCTAAACAAGAGACAAAGTACTATCTTCAAGATATATTTGTGAAGACAACTGTTCCCTATTATAAGATCAAATTGTAACATTTTATTTTATTTAATTAGCATCTCATTTCTTCTAGTATGTTAAAAAGCTAATATGCAATTATGATATTGTAAAAGAAGGAAAGATGTTAGCAGTAGGCTGTCTCCCATGAAGCTGAATTGAATCCCACAGAAATACTCTGTAATCTACAGTAAATGCATGCTAGTAGGCAAGAGAGATGGTAACAAGCACAAGCAATTAGGGTTAAAAGTGTACATGGGCCATTTTGTAGCTGTGCTATCCCGGAAGAGACCCAAGAAGGAATGGTACCTCTGAGACATTTTCTTCCCACTGTACTGACCTACCTGCAGCTGAAAAAGGAAAGCTTCATTTCCCATCCCTGGGTGGCATGCACACACTGCTCTGGCTGTTCCTCACAGGTCAAGCCACACTCCCCTGCACTGGGGTTTCCATGGTCCCCTCTTCCTCTTCCTGGTGCCCCTGTAAGACCAAGCTAGTGTTTGCAGGGCCATACTGGGTGCTACAGGAAGCTTGCCTCCCTCATATACACATGCATAGGTACATATGAACTGCTGCACCTATGTAACCCATGAAAAATCAGTGTACAAAAAGCAAATGGACAAAAAATACTTTGAAAAACACAGAATACCTTTAAAGGTCATGACTTTCATGTTTATGTATGTGATACTGGGAACAAAGACTTGGTTCTCACGTGGGGTGGTTCAGCCCCCACGTGTCAGACCTGCATTTTTTGCAACACGAAGTCTTAAACAGCCAGTTAAATGCACATGATTGTCAGTAGTGTGACCCTGAATTAACAGTACTTTTGTTTTCTTTTCCTTTTAGTTTGAGCCGTTGCAGTGGTAGCAACAATCAGAAGAAAATGCAAGCATTTGTCTCAACAGCCCAGAACGCATGGGAAATTTTTATATCCGAAAGGAAGCCTGGTTGGAAATATCTGATGCAGCTTTTTGCTATTTGCTCTGCAGTTGGCTTCCTCTCAAGCTTTCTCTTATTCCTTGGCATGCACTTCTCCTTGGCACACCACCCTTTGGGTCCCTTACTGATTTCTGGATTCATCTGGATCGTACTTTCTATTGCCCTCTCCTGCTTCAAGCACCTGCGCTGTTTTAGTGTCCTCTTCCTTCTTTCTTGTGGACTGCAAAATGGCAGGGATGCTCTTATTACTGCTGGCACAGGTGTTGTGGTGGCTGGCAACATCCAGAATATTTTTCGCAACCTAAAGGTTCTGGCAGACAGTATAACCTGTCATTTAGAGTATGAGCAATTTGCCTTGATAAAATGCTATGTTGAAGCAATAAAATGGATTTATGATGTGGTCAAGCATTCCAATGAACTATCTAAACATATAGTGTACCTAAAGCATGAATTCACATCATCTTACTCCATTTCAGATGATGCATTAAAACAAGAGCTAAATAACACAAAGCAAGAAATCCAGAGAGTTGCTAATCAGATATCTTTTATGCTGACTATACTGCCCTACGTAGGCCAGAAAGTATTGCCTATAGTGGGGATTTTTCTAGTTTCTTTTGGAACTGGTCTTTTTATAAAAAAATTTGTGGGCTCTCACAGTGCCAAATTTAAGAATACTTACATCACAAAGCAGTTCATTGCATTTGATGAGCACCAAAAGCAACAGCAAAGACCCTGTCTTCTGCCACTTAACAGAAAAGAAAGAAAAGATTACGTGACAATCCCATCTTTCTGCCTCACAAGGAAAGACAGAAAAAACATGCAGTATTTTTTTCTCCCTGTAATTATTCATCTTTGCATCTGGCTTCTGTTTGCTGCAGCAGATTATTTGTTTTATTGGTTAATTATTTCTGTGAATAAACATCTCAAAGAAGTACCAGATCTAGATATTAAACTCAGCCTCTTTCAGCAGGTAAGTACTTATCAGTATTGTATATTTCATAGTTCAGTGTTGAAAAATTTCCTTTCATCTTCAGCAGCAGCGGGAGCAGTCATGCAGCCAATGAGCCATCAGTTCTTTCATGGCATTGTCACTTGAATAGTGTGACGAGCTCATAATTTAAAAAAGCATGGCTTTTTTATATTTTATTTTTATATTTTTATATACACAAAATAGCAGGTTGCCAAAAATGTCATGGTTCTTCTAGCAGAAGCCGCGGCAGCATAGAGAACCATAGAGTAGTCAGGCTGGGACATCTAGACCAACCTCATGCTCAAAAAAAACAACTTCAGAGTCAGATCTGGTTGCTCAAAGGTTTGTCTGTGAATACTTCTAAAGCTGTAGATTTCACTGCTGGAGTGTGTGATGCTGTGCAGGCACAGGAAACCTGCCCACTTTGGTGGCTTGCAACATTAGGCTTAAAGCATTTCCCCCAAACATTTAAACCTTTAATACTTTCCAGATAAAAAGATTTCAAAGGGTTGCTCAACTGTTAGCACAATAAGATACATGCTCTTTCTGACAATATTTTTTCTTACCCAGCATTTTTTATTACTTCCTCTTAGTGCTCATAATAATGAGAATTCATTCCTATTTTTCCTTATCCCCCCCAAAACTCATCTAGCCAAAAGCAATTCCACTGCATAAGATGATTAAGGTGAGCGATGCAGTAAGTGCATTGCTTAAAATTACAAGCAAACAGAGCAGGACACGCGGTCCTGCTAGCAAAGAAGTTCAGTCCCACTTTTCTGTACATGTCATATTGAACCTCTGAGCTAGCTCTTCAGACAGACCACATTTTCTATGACACCCTGCTAAATCATTGCAGGATCAGCTTAAGCAGCATTGTGGCAGACTGGTGGTCCCAGCATGTCATGGAACATTGGTCTGGTTGGGACTGAACCATAAAGAGGAAGGGAAACAATGTACAGTATCCTTGAGGAATAGAAGCACCAGGCAAATTGGAACCACTAATGAAATTAGTCAAAATGAAGTCAAGTCGCCAAATTCTGCCATACTTGAGGATGATATTTCATATTGTATATCAAAATAGCCAACTCTTCCTTGGGATAAAAATGAAATTATTGCCCAGTCTGATCTTAAAGAGTAGAAATGTAGTATCTGTATGGCAGGCGTAAGCCAAATGTTCACAAATTATGTCAGTAGAAAAAACTACTTTTCCTAGAGGATGAAGTTTGCCAACTTCTGTTACCTTCCTAATTGTTACTTGAACTTTCATTTAGGAATGTAGGTGTGAAAGCCACTGGATTCATTGTAACTGTGCAATCAGCACATGCAGTCAGTCAGACCCATCCTGGAGAGGTCCAATTCCTGTGGAAAAACAGAGAGGCTTTCCTCATCACCCTCTACAACTATGTGAAAGGAGGCTGTAGAGAAGTGGGGGTTACCTGCTAACTCTTCTCCCAAGTAACAAGTGATAGGGCAAGAGGAAATGGCCTCAAGTTCTACCAGGGGAGGTTTAGTTAGCACTGGAACAGACTGCCTATGGAGGTGGTGGAGTCACTGCCTCTGGAGGTATAAAACACATAGATGTGGTGTTGAGGGATATGATTTAGTGGCAGCCTGGCAGTGCTGGGTTAACAGCTGGACTCTATGATCTCAAAGGTCTCTTCCAACCAAAACAAGTCTATGATTCTATAAAGCCACCTGCTGCATAGCAGCTGTGACCTAGCATCACCAAATCAGCATACGAAATGGCCCTGGTCCCCTGGGATATGGTCCTTGAGAGAAAAAGGGCTCAGGAGAGCTGCTTGATATTCAACAATCACCTACTCCAAGCTAAAGAATTATTTATCCCACTAAAATCAAGCAAAAGTAGCAGGAAGCCAGCATGGATGAGCATGGAGCTCCTGACAGAACTCAAACATAAAAGATGCAGCACAAAGAAGGTGGGAGCAGGGAGGGGGCAGGCAGGAGAAATATAGAGACACTGTCAAGAGCTTAGTGACCAGGACATCTTGATAAGCTACAGACAAAACCCAGGCTGCATTCCTGTGTCCTACAATGTTTACAAATGTTTTCTGAGAAAAAAAAAAAAAAAAAAAAAAAAAAAAAAAAAAAAAAAAGACATGGGAAAGTGCAGGTCCACAGTGAAGCGCAGTAGGAGCCCTGGTGACAAAGCACATGGAAAAGTACTTACTGTTACCTTCAGCTCTGCCTTTAGTGGGAAGATCAGTGTTTAGGAATCCCAGATCTTTGGTCATGGTGCCTGGGAGAGGTTCCAAAGGACTGGAAAGAAACAAATGCTACTCCCCCCTCCAAGAAAAAGGAGGAGGATCCAGGGAACTACAGTCATCTTCACCTTGATCCCTGGGAAAGTAATGGAGAATGGAGTTGACTACAAGCTTACAACATGTCTTTAGGTCAAAGAAAGAGCTATTTCTGGGCTGCATTAGGCAGAGTGTAGTGAGCAGGCTGAGGGAGATGATCCTTCTCGTTTGCTCAGCACTTGGTAAGACCCGGTACAAAAGAGGTACACACTGGAGTGAGTTGCATAAAGGGTCAAGAACATGATTAGACTTGAACATCTGTCATAGAAGGAGAGGTTGAGAGAGCAGGGACTGTTCAGGCTGGAGAACAGATGGCTCAGGAAGATTTCATCACTGGGTCTAAACACTTGATGTGGGATGGGTATAAGAAAGAAGAGCCAGATTCATCTCAGTGGTGACCAGTGCAGGGACAAGATGCAATGGGCACAAATTAAAGGAAGTTCAGGTGTTTAAACACTAGAACAGGTTTCTGAGACAGGTTGTGGAGTCTCAATCCTTGAAGATATTAAAAACTCAACTGAAGATAACTCTACACAATTTGCTGCAGCCTTAGCTATTCTGTGCACTGCTGTGTGTGTTTTTGCCTGTGTTTCTATCCTTTGTACAACGAAAGCACCTTATCATCACCAGCCTTTGGTGTGACCTAAGTCAGGGTAAACAATGAGCTTAGTCCCACCATTTGTGGCAGAGGGCCTGAGCCTGACCCTGTCTGGCTGATTCATGAGTCCTGTACTATGAATTTGCTCTTTTTATGTACAGTGTTCACACCTATGGAAAGTTGCTTGATGCCTCCAAACCAGAAAATTATGCCATCATCAGATTGTTTCCAGGTCCCCAAGGAAGTCTAGACATATTAAAAATGTAAAATTTCATCTCAACAGATTTGTCATAATAAGCCTCAGGGCCACTGATCTCATGAGTCTAGAAAGCTGTCTAGGTGAGCAGGACAGACCCAGCAACTTCTTGAGAATTTTCTTCTTTGTATGAACAGTAAAGTGCTTCATGCACTTGTACCCATTTCATATCAAGTTCTTAATGCAGTTCTTCCTTGCTTATATATTGGTTGTATTTAGGGATAAAATGTATTGAGATAGATTGCAATAGGAATCTATCTCAAACATCAGGAAATGCTAACAGGTTGAAAATGTGTAGTGTGACTCAGGCATCTGATTTTTTCAATGAGCATCTGACAGAAATACCTGACTTCTACAGGGTGGTTAGAAGAGCCACAGGGAATTGCTACATATCCCCCTGACATAGTCAGAAAAGAGGGGTGGGTGATCCGGTGTCCCTACAGTGTTCCTACACACAGAGTAAGAAATACTGGTCCCAGCAGCACGCCTACCTAGTCCCTCCCATTCAGCATTTCAGTCCACAAGCAGTACAAGACATCAGCTCCATTAACCAAAGGCTCCTATTAGAGGAGGAGGGGTGGCTTTGTTTGCATGATAATCTTGTGGTCAGAGCCCCTGCCTAGGTGGGTGTAGAAGCACTGCTGATGAGGTACTGAGCCACAACCAAAGGGACAGACACACTCTGCTCTGCTGTTTCACTCTGAAGGAAGGACCTTCCAACAGAGGATCTCAGCAGATTCATGGGAGTGTGAAGTTACTAAACCATTATAGCCAGAATAGCTGACCATTTCCCTATTAGAGCTACTGTAAAGGTAAGTTCTTAACAGTCCAAACTGTGGGACAGTCTCCCAAGATAAATGGTGAAAATGCAGCTTGAAATATTTATAAGCAGCCAATACATATAAGAAATATTTTGATGAACATAGCATATACACATTGGATGATTTATGGTACTTTGTAAACTTAAATGTCTAAGGGAAGAAATATTAAGAAAGGAGGGGATCAGTACTATAATCAACATTTATTTTCTCCTCTCTTTATTTGTGCAGAGGAATGAGAACAGCTTTGTCATCGGTAGTGGAGCACTTATTGAGAAGACTTATCCTTTCAAGATCTCTCTGTTTAAGCAAGACTGCATCCCTCAGCCAGAGCTCACTCTCTCTACAACATGGATCCAGCTTGGAGTTATTATCTTCTTCTTAATAATTTTTGGGTTATTCTCTGGCCTCTTGACCCAACTTAAAATACTTGTGTCAACTTCATTTTATCCTGACATGGAGATGAAACGGATACAGTATTTGCATGCAAAATTACTCAAGAAAAGAGCAAAGCTACAAGAGAAAACTGCGAAGAATATATTTGCTAAAAGGGTAAGCCAGCAACTCTAGGGGGAAAAAACCCCTCCATCTCTCAGTGTGGTGGCCAGATCCAGGAAATCATTAAACACTTGTTAATTTCAATTATGTGTTAGACTTTCCCCAGTGCTCCTCTACACAGGGGCCAGAGGCACTTTGCCTATTGCTGAGATGAGATCATACAATTGTTTTGTTCTGTCCTTCAACACACAGACATGATGTAAGTCCACTCAAATTATTATGTGCTGGCAAGAAAACACTCCTCAGACTTCGAGATCTCCAGAGAAGAAACTTGGCTTTCATGAACATGCGTTGTGGTTTAACCTCAGCTGGAACCTAAACCCAAGCATCCAATGCCCACTGCTCACCCCCATTCCTCTGCCACATGTTAGGGGAGAAGAAACAGGAGGAGAAGGAAACAAAGGCCTAGGGTTTGAGATAAGGACACTTTAATAGAACACCACGAAGAGAGGAGAAACAACAGTAAAAACTGTACAACTAGTGAAATGAGATATAAACCAAGTGATAACAAAGTCCTTACCTGAGACACAGCTCTCCCTGCTCCAGCTGCACTCTGATGCCACCCAGAAAACAAGCACTATCTCCAGGGGCCAGCCCCGCCCCTTATATGGAGGGCGGGACATCATATGGCATAGAATCATAGAATCATAGAATCCTTTAGGTTGGAAGGGACCTTTAAGATCATCAAGTCCAACCATTGAGCCATTAGGGCTCTAAAGTCCTCTGCTAAAACAGATCAGGATCTGTCAGGGTTGGAAGGGACCACAAGGGTCACCCAGTTCCAACCCCTCTGCCATGAGCATGGAGCCTCCCATTGGCTGTTTGGGTTGTTTATCCAGCTGTGGCCCCGCCCAGCTGCAGCCTCACCCACCTGCAGCTGCTTGTGAACATTAACCCTTCCCTGGCCCAACCCAGCACAATATGAAATGCACCTTCACCACAAAGAGTATTTCTGCAATTTAGAGCAGCCTCTAAATGTTGGCAAAGTGTTTTTTTAATGTTGAGAAAGTTGTTGCTTAGCAAAATGGAAAGTGGCATATTTCTATTTTTAAACACAGTGGGAGTGGAACAGCAAATATCACTAGGAAACAGAATGTCTTCCATGCAAAAATCAGTCACCAGGTGTATATATGTATATATGTATGGAAATAACCACACCTGCATGCATTTATGGCAAATCCAAACAGCTGCAGACACATGTAGTTTGTTTGGGTTTAGGTTTTTCACTAGTCTTCAATACCGCCTACAGAAACGCTAGTGTCCGGGTAATCTCTAACTCGGTAATGCTATCATCATAGCAGGGTATTTCTCTCTTTTTCAGGTCGACTTTTGGTTTCCATTACTCAAGACAAGAGAGGTAGTAAGGAAGAAAGAAAGGAGTGTGGCAAACACGGTGTGAAAGAGACCAAGTGACTGGATAAGTCTGAGATGCTCTATCTCCACAGGGATCTGTGTTTTGCACCCATCTTTCCTATGGAATGCCCATTTAAAATGTAAAAAATAGGATCAAAGGCTATTTTGGGTAAGCATGGAAAAGAAGCCACGGGAGACAGTTTGCTCTCCACCACAGAGAGCTCCAGGTTGCATTAATACTCATTTTTCAACCTGAAATCTGCATTGTCTGGTACTTAAGAAATCCATAAAGGGGATGTTCTTCTGTGTAAAAGCAGTCAAACAGTTTGGAGCTTTTAAGACTGCAGCACAGACTTCTTTTGCTCCTGAACTGGCCAAGAACCTAACTAGAGGGCTTAGATATTTCTAGACATTTCTATCTATTTCTCAAAACTCAGCTGTCCCAAATCCTTCATTCTTTCCCATCCCTAGTTTCATATACCTGCTCCTGCCTATGAAGCCATCTCTTCTGCAGGGCCAGTGCCCTATATGCCCTGTCAATCTTCTAACCCAGATGAATGTCCCACCTTGGCTCCCACACTTACTTTTGCTGATTTGTCTCTCCTAGTCTCCCATCTGCAATTCTTCTCTCGGTCTTAGTGTCCTACTTTCACAAATCCATAGACTGTATTGCTAGTGCAGATTGTCCCATACCTTTTATGGTCACAACAGATGTAATGTAGCACATGCAGAACTGAGAGCTCTCACAGTGCTAGAATGCAGAGGAATCAGATGCAAACAAGCTGGTTTTGAGGTATAGGGTCATATGAGCAGAGGTGAACAATGATGCTTCCAATCTTGCTGTCCCAGGGAGCTTGCAGAAGTTGCAAAAATGGGCTTAATTATGTTACTAAACCCACCAATGACTTCTATGAAACAAAAATGAGCCACTACTGAGCGTTGCACCTATTCAACTAACATCGGTGATGTGACCTCCATATGACACAGGAATAAATGTTAAAAGCATAAAGACACGAATGGCCTGACCGATGTGGCCCGAGAGACTTAATGTACAGCTAAAAATCCATTCAACAGGCAGTACTCCTGATTTTCAGCCCCAGCCAACTTCATTCTTCAGGCTGCATAACAGCAAACTCTACTCTGTTCTTCGGTAATACGTGCATGGTCCCAGGACAGCCATTGATCAATGTCTCTGTTACCTGCGTGAATAAAGACTTATTGAAAACATTCCAGTAGCAAGTGTTAGAAGTTTGTTTTTTTTTCCCACCTGAAACACTGAAAAACATCGTCTTTTTTTCTTTGAGACTTCCAAAAAAAGCCTCATTCCTCCATGGACGTGGGTGGTTCATACTGCTGATGTGCCAGCAATTTGTCTTAGCAAATGAGGTGCTAGATTAAAGCTATGCATTATTGAGGGTTGTGCTGAATGTCTCTGAGTGCCCTGACTATGGTCTCTTTTGCTTAATTTGGACAGCCCCGGATTGTAGCAGAAAGTCATTTATATCTCAGGTACTACTGTCAAAGACCAGCAGCAAGAAACATTCGGGTGGAAAAGAAGCAAAACGAAGGTTGCTCTAAATTTGTTTTCACAAAACAGACTAGCTGTCCAAGTACTGTTGACAAGAAGATATATCCGCTCACTCTTGTTATCATTGCAGATGAAAGGGGAAGTCAAATGTCAGCAAGAGCTGAGCGTGTCTGGCTGACTTCTGACAAGTTCATTGCTGGTAGGAGGTGGATGTGCTCCTTCCAGTCCTGAAGGACAGGCTGGTGGGAAACCCTGATCTCCTATAAATTACAATCCCTAAAGGTGGAGGCAGGTCTGATTGACAGCACTACCACAAAAAAAAAAAAAAATCTACCTGTTTGACCTGGCATCAGGAGGAGACAACATTTGTTTTGGAGTTTCATGCCTTTTGTGTTTGATGGTGTGTTCCCACTCAGCACACCTTTTCTCTCTGTTGATCTGCAGGCAGCAAGTGAAAGCTTTGCAGCACATGGGAATGGTTCATCCAAACGACTCAGACAAGGTCAACGGTTGGGAGACGTACCTAGATCTGTTAGGAATTTGAGTTCTGGAGTACACTGTCAGGACTATACCATGTCTGTACTTTGTATTTACTTATGGAAATTAAGCCTAGTGGGAATTACTGGTTATGAGAAAGAGCCATCAGTCTTTGACAGCACAGGTGAGACCTTGCAGGGTTTACAGAACAGTGTTGCACCTGAATTCTGGGGCTCCCACCACTAATTGGTAGAGCAGCTTTACCGAGTATTGCTTAGCTTGCCCCCACAATTTGGCAAGAGTCATGGCAGTGATAAAAGCCAGTTCTTTTGGGGAAGCTAATTGTAATTCTACACAGAACACTGATCTCTGGTAAACAGTTCACCTGAGATGCTTGAGCCCATTATCAGTAACAAATGACATGGAAAAGCCCAAGGTACTTCCTTGTCTTGGTCTTTACAGATAAGATTGATCTTTAGCCATACCAGGCCCCTCTAGACCAGAGGGAAGGTCTGGAGCAAGGAATACTTAACCCTGTGTAGGATGACATGGTTTGAAAGCACATTCATACTGGAGTCATGCTCTTGAGTGGACTAGTGAACTGTTTGCTTCTGTGACCATACACTTGCATACCTGTGTACTGAAGGTGAGCTGAATGGCAAGCAACAGAGGTAATGTCTGCCCTTCCCCATCTCCCTGAACCTAGGTTAATAGGGAAAATGGCATATTCTGCACATGTATTTTTTTTTTTTAATTCTAAAACAAATTCATCTTTGGTGCCTCAAAGACATTGGGGTTTATCTCAGTGGCAGAACAGTTCTTACCCCAATATACCTTCCTTATTAGATCTGTTCCTTCAGCTGCCCAGTGGTCCTCTTCAGCTGTGAGGATGAAAAGGCAGGCAAGTCTCTCTCTCCCCTGGCATCACACAGCGACATACCTTTCATTCTCTGTGGGCCTTATTTAGTTTCTGTATTCTCCCATTTCTTTGTGTCCTGTGAGCTGAGGAAGTCTAGGGGGTTTGTTTATCTTCAGTTGTCTTCTATGCAAGTTGTTCAACTATTCCCTTGGCCTCTCTGTTTACCATAACTCAACCACAGGATTACATTGTCCTTTTTTCTTTTTCTTTTTTTTTTTAAACTCGGCAAGTTACAATAAAAAAACAGTATTCCATCCACAATTATTTCTGTTCCTCTTCTTGCCTACCATCTCCTCACACTTCCTACATTTTATTTTGGCTCTTTTCCCCCTGTCTTTGTCATTCAAATTTTCATCCCTCTTTTGGCATGTTTTATCCTGCTCCAACAGATCATTCTTCCCCAAACACAAAAGCATGTATTTTTTCTTTCTGCTTAGCACAACTGTACTGGTACAGTTGAAATCAAGGATTTTGTTTATTCTTTTATTTGCTGCAATGGAAGTTCTTAATATCTGTCATATTACTGGGCATTGTCTCTAACTGCCTCTCTAGGACCTGCCAGAAATATATGCAGCACTCAGAATAAGAGTCTGAGAAGAAGTCTGGATTTGGGTTCTGACTCATTCATCCCTTTACTTCCCCCATCTCACAGGAGAGCTCAACTTCCTTTTTAAATGTCCTTCACTAGTGTAGAAGCTGTTTGATTTACTGTAAAAAATCCCCCAATTGGATAAAATCTAGTTTGTAAAATTAATGACAGGCTGACCTATTTGTCTTGTGAAGATAATTCAGAGAGACATGCTAGTGCTCCTGACCCTCCTGAAGCACAATACAAAGAAAGACATTCCCTTTCAACAGCCGTGTTTATGGGCTGTCCTTATCACCGTCCCATAGACCCAAACTTGTCTTTCTTTGTAGCTAAGCTAAAGAGTTTTTTTTTCTGTGCTAGTTTTGTTGCAGCATTTCATGTGGGCAGCTGGGTGTGCAAAGTCAGAGGATGCTGGGTTTACAAGTGCTTTCACCCTGATTCCTGCTCTGTCAATACTGCCTCACTGTTTTCATCACAGTTTCAATAGCCCAGAGATGTTAACAAAAAAAGAAGAAATGATCAGGAAAAGCCTTTCTTCTAGTTCTGTTTTACATTGCAAAAGTGGAAAGTAAGTATCAAAGGATCACTCTCTGCTGATGACTAAATACAGCTAGAAAATAAGGATCTTATTGTTGACTTTATGACACAGATTTCAAAATCTGTGAACATGCCTCATGCCTGCTGCTGTGCAGGAGAATAACTTCTGTTTCATTTCATTCCCCATACATAATACCAGCCCTGCCCTCCAGTGGCCCAGTAAAGCTACATATCCCAGTGTTGCTACTCTGCCGAGATCCCCTGGTACTTCAGCTTGAAGAGAGAAGCACTGCAGGTGTTGGTGCTTGCACCACAGCCACGAGCTCTTCACAGGCAGTGAAACGATAGCCAACAGACAACTGAGCAATAAATACATACTGTCCATGTGAGGATTTTACTGCCAAATGATAGGAATGAAAGCAATATTAGGTATGTCAGGATCAGATCTCCCAAATTCCTTCTCTGCTCCTGCACCTGGAATCCATGTTACCAAGGAGAGTGGAATACTAAAGCTCCCAAAAATCTGTCTGGATGGGGAGAGTGATAAAACACAGATCAGTATCAGTTAACAGTGTTTTCCTCACTTTTAACAATGTATTTGAGACTTCAGCCTTTCCATACCAGAGAAGGAGGAAAACAGCAGAATCCCAAAGAGAAGGAGGAAAGGCTGTTCTGTGTTTCAGCCTTGACAAAAGATATCCTTAGCTCCTCTCCACTGAGATGTATTGCTTCAGAGGAAAAGGGTTTTAACGCAGCGATACCACCTCTAAAAGCGATCAGAGACAGTCTGCTCTAGCTTAGCGACCAATGGACTGAAGGAAGAATCAAAGAATGCAAACATTTTTCTTAGTAGGTGCTGAAGACGCCTGAGGATTGTGCCTAAATGAGGTAGGATTCAATCATCTGGGAAAGCAATTGTTGCCTTACTTCTCTGTGAAATGCTCAAGAAAGCTGTGTGGGCTGCAGAAGTCATCTCTAAACCAGCTTTCCAACCTAGCGTGGGGCACCTCTTATCCTAGGACAACAGTTATAGGACAGTCCCAGCAACAACTTTGTGAGAATATAATGAGCAAGCGATAGCTGGGATGAGGCTGTGGGATAAATTCACAAGTCTTGTCAGGGTCTAGAGACTGAGGCAGGGCTGGGAGACTACTCAGTGCTCCTTCCAGTGCTCCAGTTAAGGACCTGTGCTGATATAAATGTTTTATAATCCCACTGCATCCTAAATTAACTATATACCTACTGGAAAAAACTTTCTACTGTATTTGGCTCTGCTGTCACTCATTACTGGTATTTTGGAAGAGGGACCTGTGCAGTTTCAAGATTATAACTCTGTGAAGAACCCACCATTATATTGTGCCCCACAGAAGTGGAAAAAGAGCAAAAATCAGAGATAAACATATAGTTGATAAATGCCAGAGGGATGGGAGGCCATCCACAGGGACGTGGACAGGCTGGGGCGGTGGGCTCCGGGGAACCTCCTGAGGTTCAACATGACCAAGTGCAGGGTCCTGCACCAGGGGAGGGGCAACCAACGTTACCAATACAGGCTGGGAGAGGACATACTAGAGAGCTGTCCATTGGAAAGACTTCGGGGTACTAGTAAATGAGAAGCTGGACATGAGCCACCAATGTGCAGCAGCAATCCAGAAGGCCAACCAAATCCTGGGCTGCATCAGAAGAAGCATGGCCAGCAGATGGACAGAGGTGATCCTGCTGCTCTACTCTGCCCTGGTGAGACCTCACCTGGAGTCCTGTGTCCAGCTCTGGAGCCCCCAGCACAAGAAAGACGTGGAGCTGTTGGAGCATGTCCAGAGGAGAGCCACAAATATCATTAAAGGGCTGGAGCACCTCTCCTGTGAAGACAGGCTGAGGGAGTTAAGGTTGTTCAGCCTGAAGAAGAGGAGACCTTATAGCGACCTTCCGGTACCTGAGAGGGGCCTACAAGAAAGCAGGGGAGGGACTATTCACAAGGGTTTGTAGTGACAGGACAAGGGGTAATGGCTGTAAGCTAGAGAAGGGTAGATTTAGGTTAGATGTTAGGAATATGAAGGTGACAGGTCAATGGAATAAGTTGCCCAGGGACGTGGCTGAGGCCCCATCCCTGGGGATATTCAAGGTCAGGCTTGATGAGGCTCTGAGCAGCTTGATCTAGCTGGAGATGTCTCTGTTTGTAGCAGGGGAGTTGGACTAGGTGACCTTTGGAGGTCCCTTCCAACCCAAACGTTCTATGATTCTATGATACCTGGCACCTTGTGGCTAGAGGCAGGATTCAGTTATGAGGCCCAGCATGTGCCACGGCAAAACAAATATAAATATCACAAACCTGACAGGCTCAATAACTTGTTGCACTCAAGGACATAAAGGTATAGCAGATGTTTTGGTGTAAATACCAGTTCATAATATGCAGCCAACTTTTCTTACATGACATCTGCACAACAGTTAAAACAGTCACTAGAATGAAAAAGTAGACATTTGTTAAGAACAAAATCCAAAGGATATCCCCCCTATGAGGAGAATAATCCATGGTACAGAGCAGTAAATATCAACATAGGGATCACAAACTCTTGCTAATTGCACAGGGAGAAGCTTCCTCATTTCTAATCTAATAAAAAACTGTAGAAAACCTAAAATGATTATACCTTTTCCCACAGATAATACGCTTCCACAATTTGCAGAGCTCAGTTTACAAAATGGGTGTTTATATAACTCATAAAATGACTCGCTGTTATCAAACTGTGAAAACATCTGGATTTAGAAAAATCACTAACTTTATTCCTCTGGGCTTTCATGATCTACAGTCTTGTATCACTTTGATCTCAGTAGGTAGCCCTAGAGCCCAAACGACATTTGAAAGTTCTGGGCATATCCACAGTATCCAAAGGACTGTCAGTCTTTACTCCTGGGTTTCACTTCTGTCACAGTTGAGTCATTTTGGCCTTGAACAACTCACTTAAGTCAACACTGGATTTTAAACATAAGGCAGGTACATATACTCAATCACTTGAGTGATTTCAGAGCTTTGAGCATTCATAGTTCTCACAACAATAAACTTACTCTATTTACTTGTCTTACAGGTATATCATGCAATTGCAAGGTTCTAATAACTTAAAATCTGAAGCCTCAGATGAAAGACTCCACACAAATATGTCATTTTTTAAAGTAGAACAAGGTCCTTTCTCCCCCTGTTTTTTCCCCTGCTCTCCCCAGATTTCTGCTCTTCTTCCAAGGTAGCAATAAATTAATTAAATATAATGGGCTCATGGTTGACATGCACTCTGATGAGATAAAACATAAAAAAAAAAAAAGAAAAAAAGACAGGACAGACATACTTCATACCAGAAAGTTTCAGTTCTGAGAGGCAAAGGTGGGCTAGGTGGAAGGTGGCTGCAGAGAAGACATCTGCATCATAGTTAGTAGCACTGTATTCTCTTTGTAGTCAATGGAGACCAACGAGCATTGCAACAAAATGCTCATCTCGCACCAAAGGAGAACAAGTCTGGACAGGTTCATCTAGCCTGTTTTAGATGTTGATGCAGAGATGAGTACTGTTGCATAAGCACCTTTTTCTCTGTTTGTTAGAGGGAGACTAGACAACAAACTCGGATGCAGATCATTGCAGTATATAAGTCTGCACCGAACAGTGGACTCCACTCCCTTGTAGTAATCGTCGTAATGGTGCTGGATGCCTGGTTCTGCTGGTCTTCCACTCCAAAGACAACCTGAGAAATGGGAACCTTTGCTAGCTTTTCCTGAACATCCCCACAATTATCCTCCACCATCTTACAAAGAAAATTCCCCTTTGCTATTTAGAGAAACAAGAACTATTGATCCAGCAGAAGTTTGATTCTCATACAAGATCTGATATCACTGTATTAATGTATGAATATAGCAGAAACTACAAGTTTTCTTTCCATTGCCAAAGTAAAAATTACAGTAATTATCATATGTGTTCTGTGTTGAAATACAAAAGTCTTTCTCTGCTTGTTTGCCCCACAAGTTGCACAGAAGTACAAGTTATACTGTTTCTCCACACATGACAATAAATTCACTGTGCAGGTGTTTTTGTGTTCACCACATTTCTCTTTTAAATATTACCCAGTGACAGCCGCTAAAAAAGAATGGCTATCAGATGTGAAAATGCAACTTTAAACAACATTCTAGGTTTCCAAGGCAAAACCTGTCTAGACATGGTAACAGAATCATGCTTCTAAGAATACGATTATTTTTCAAATCAGATAAATTGAGCAAATGAAGTTTGTTGTGATTTTCTTTTTTTTTTTTTTTAATTAGGAGTCCTATCCTACAAAGCACAAAGTATTAATTCCATTGGAAAAACTTCACATTTCCAGTAAAAAAAAATTTTTTTTAAATTAATGCATTATGCTCTTTCTATGGTGATTCCACTTCACAGGCCTCCAAGTTATTGCTGCATGTCTCTCCACAAAGCCAGAACACAAAACAGTATTGTAGGTGAGTTCACCAGTATAGTTAGCATAGGTTTGCCTCGGGGGTAACAAAGAAAACACTTGAACATACCCATAAATTCTTGGCTGTGCAGCTGGCAGGGACAAAACATATAAACTCCTTTAAAGACAGAGTCGGGGAGATGTAGCAGCAGCTCTACAATAATGACAGTTCCCCTGAATCAGCATTTTTCTCTGCTTTACCCCTTCCAGGAAGGGAAGAACAAAAAATCAAATTCAGCATCTACTGTCAGAACTCTGCATTGCTGAGCACAAGAGAGATCTTCCTAACACATGAAATTAGAGAATTAGGATTCATGTCCTGTGACCTAACAGAGCAAGCATGTAGAAAATGTGCTTAAAGGTCATCATTCATTGCTTTTACTTTATAGGTTAGTTGATACCGTCTAAAGATGAATAAGAAATACCATCCCCAAGCTTACCTACTTTTAAGAACCTACTGAGATGCTGCCACATTATAATCATAGTTGTTATTATTATTATTTCATTTTCTAAGAAGAATTTTCCAGTTCTTATAACAAAATTCCTTTTAAAGAGAAATTGTAATGGCAACTTTCATGCAGGAAGACCAGTATAATCTTTATTGGTTACTGTGGTTTCATGATGGCTCTTGAGAAGTTGATTGTGGATCGATTGTTGGACCCAGAATGCACTGCTTTGGTGGGGACAGCAGGGTCACTTTCATTTGCTTTTATCTACAGAAAGAAAAAGACAATATGATATAATCTTTCAAAAGAAAACCTCTGCTTTGCAATTTGTCACTCAGAAAGGTAATAATGGTGAAAGAGTGCTAGGAGCTAGAAAGAATGATTATTGCTCCCTCACTGTATTGCAGCTTTAGCCTTTAGTCTTCTCTATTGCAAAAGCTTTCTCCCTTATGACAGAGGAAAACAAATGGGACGCTGCACTCTGTTGCTGCTACTGATAGCCTGGATGAGGTTCACTGTGAGGCAGCTTTAAAGGAATGATACAATGAAATGTGGAAAAGCTGACTTCACCCTCCCACCATGGCAGGTTTGTTCCTGTCATATTAGTTAGCACTAAGAACAGACTATTTCACGTGAGGTGTGAATTGGGGCTTTCCATCCATCTATTGGGAAATTTCTCAAACTAGCTGATCTCATTGTTGATACATATATGCACCCAAAACCTCAGTCTGGATTTTGTCATGCTAACTGCCACTCACTGCTCCTTGACCCATAGGAACCAGCTCCCCTGCTGTAGTAGGCCACTTCTCAGCTGCAGCTGGTCTACAGCAGCGTCATGTCTCAGTTGTGTTCCCAGCTGTCTTATCCCACTCATATGTTGCACTGCACTGATCCTTGCCAGGTTCTTCTGAAAGACAGTTCAACTCAGTAAGCCAACAGAAAACTAACCCAGATGTAATTAATTGCTTTCTGTTGGCTTAGCAAGTAGATCAGCTCACAGAAAGACCTTTCAAGCACCACAGTGAGGGAGTGTCTATAGTCCAGTTATGCACTATAGACACTGGAGAGGAACGAGGGGGAGATGTCAGGTGTTATTCCCCTGCTAGCAGCACTGAGTCTTACAGCAGCTCAGACATCCATTAGACCAGTGCTTGCGTTGACTGCAGCACCTCTATTGCATGAAGACAGATGTTGTGGATGCAAAATGGATCTATCAGCTTAACCCAAATGGCAATTTTGGTGGAGAGTTACTGCTGCTGCAGGGACACTAAAGAATTTAATTTTTTACTTCAAGCCATTTTTTTGTTGTTGTTGTTGTTGGTTTTGTTTGGTTGGTTGGTTGTTTTGTTTTGTTTTGTTTTGTTTTTTTTCTGTAAATTTCCGAGCCAAACATTTATGCTTAGATTGCACTCCTGATGCTAACTGAACTCAGATTTTCTATAGGCCTTCTTAGTTTTGTCTGTCCAGCAGTTAAAGTCCATATGCTTCTCCCAACTGAACTTCTTGAATGAGGCTCCCTTTGTGGGCTGCCACACATTTTCATCAGTTTTAAAGACATCAAGACAACTCAGCTTCTGAGAGGGCTTATTTCAGACAAGCCTGGCACACACTTTGTTTTCTTTAAGTTTCAGAGAAGCAGTAAGTAGTTTTCATTAATCAAAAGAGACAGTTACCTGCAAGAGCCCAAACAGGGGAATGAGCCTATTACTTTGGTGTGATGGGTGTTCCTGACACCACGTCTGTATATGGTGCTCTCTTAACTGGAACAGGCTGACAGACCTGCAATAAAATATTTAAAATCTTTCACTGTTATTTGTCTTCCCCTTGCAACTGCTAATTTGACACAATTAAAACAGCAGTCCCATAATAACCCAGCTTTGTATGTTATGCAAACCAACACGTTCATAAAACCTCTGTCTTGAAAAGATCCCCTACACTGGGATTAAACTGTTCAGTTGTCAGCTTTCATCAGGAGCTGGGTGGCTCAATCTGTTCAGCACTGTAACAAAGCAAGTCTAAGACCATTTTTTAAAGAAGCATCTGACCATGTTTCACCTCATTATTCACGCTTCTCCCTTCCTTAGTCCAAACAGATCTTGAAGTGGTAAAACTCAAGAGATTATGGCACATAAATAATTATTATGTGCCAAAACACAATCAGATATCAATCTGGTTGTTTCTGTAGATTTTTTTTTTTTTTAATCTTGATTCAGCTACTTCAGGATATCTCAGGAGAGAACAGGTAAAAAGAAAACACAACTGAGCTGCTCTCAGAGCATCTGACTCACTGCATGTTCACTTGTTCTTTGTTAAAGTAATCACATTTTCCAGTGACACTCTTAATACAGGTAAGAATTAATGAACACCAGTGAAACAAAGTGAATCCTGCCTTGTGTGGGTGTCTGCCATCCACCATCCCAGCTGCCGGCTACAGGAGGTTGAGCTGGTTGAAAAATCACTTTCTGAAGATGTGCTGCACTTAATTTCTCTCTGGCTTTGATGGAACCTGGAAACCATCAAGTTCACTGAAGTCTTTAAAAAAACTGCAATTATCACATTTCTTATAAATGTTAGTTTAGTTTTGATACTGATCTTCCTCTAACATGGGATGTGAGGCTTTAGCAGAGATGCCAGGATCTGGAGTCTGTAAAACACAATTATACTTGAGGAAGCACCTAATCATCATTGCACCATTTTCTCTTGCATGAAAAGGAATGCCCCAAGTTTTTGCTGGTGTAATGCCAGTACAGATCTGGTTTCAACAGCTAACTATTACCATTACCTGGCATTTATTTTGCATTAAACATCAAAGGGATAAACATTGCACACGAAGGCGCTATGATAATAAGCAGCCCTAATTAACAAAGTACCAAATATCTTTCCTATCCAAAGGATTAAACAGGCTCACAGGCACATATAACTTTGTGCCTAATACATATGCCACGGAAAATAGATCCAACAAACTATGATTTCTAAGAGGAACTCTGCAAAGAAAACCCAGATTAAAAATGCAGACTGAGTCTACTGTAGGTGAGCAGTTCTCACTATTTAGCCTGTGAGACCATCTTATCTGCAGCTGGCCATGAAATTGCACAACCTTTGGAGCAATTGTTTCAATTCAGTTATATGTTCAGTGGAAAGGGGAGATCTTTTATCCAGAAAAATTAACAGTTAGGACTACTGGTTCACTTTTCTACTAGGTCTGGGAAGTCCAGGGACAGGTTATTTTCTTTGCCCTTCTTCTCCCTCTGAAACGTTAACCTTCATTCACATTGAAAAGGTTAATAGAATACATAAAATTTTTGGATGAGGAATCTGGTTTCAAAATAAAAAGGAAAGCAAAAACAGCATAGTTAGATGCTAAGACACAAGTGAATACATCTCTAGCTTATCTAATTTACAATAGCATGCCCTGGTAAAAAAAAAAAAAAAATTCCTTTGTGTTTGGTAAACCCAAAACTGCAATAATCTGTTTTCTGTTCTTGGTTCCCAGGGAAAAACTGTCCTCATGAGGAAATTTCCCTACTCCTACACTGTATTAAGTGTATCAATGTGCAGGCAGCCCACCAGCTCCTGTGAAAGTGTGGTCTTTGGAGGAAAGACTCACTCAGCCACTTCTACATGCCTTTCTTAGTCCACCAAGATGAACCCATGAAGGAACATACAGAATTATCTTGGAAGCATTTAAATGGGCCAGATCCCACATGGATGCTAGTCTGATTCAACTTTTAGATCCTGCAGTGAATCCCACTGATTCAGGTTGTGATGTTAAAATATTCTTACTCTGCAGGGTTTTGAAAATCTACCCACAATGAGTAACTCTAGGAATGTAAAAGCATTCTTCACAGAGGCTTACATGGTAAACAGACACTGAAAATTCAATCTTCGCATATTTTGCAATATTTATCTTTAAAAAAAACTATAGAACAAGAGTTTGAACAGAGATGTCTTGCTTGGTCCAGCAGTACACTTTGCACACATTCAGCTTTTAACACATTCTTGCTGGAACGGAGCCAAGTGTTCGATATTCTACAGTGTTTAGCTCTTAAATACCTGATCCATGAAAGAGAAGATTATTGATTTCTTCCTCAGTGTAAGATTTCATCCTGCATATGATGTTAAGCTTCTCTGATTTTCAGTTAAATCATTGATGAAATGTAGCAGTTAGATTACTCATGAGTAAAACTTTGTCCACTTTTACTGCAAGTGAGACATGTTTATTTTAAAAGGTAGCCAGGCTTAGCCTATGAGCTTGAAATGCTGGGGTTTGAACCCTGAGTCCCTGAATTACGGTTGACATATGGGTGATTCCCACAGCCCTTCATAAAGAGGTGGTGAGTTTGCCTTATGGCTTCCCCCCAGGGTGCGGCCGGCCCTGCAGGGAGAGCCATAAGGGAAATGAGCCCCAGGGGTCCCTCTTTGAGTTGACAAAGGTCAGGTGTCTGCTTGGGGATAAAAGCTGGGACCACTTGCAGGGAGTCAGGAGTGTCTGTCTGTGGAGTGCACTCCACAGAGCTTCCTGGTTCAGGGCAGACCTCCTGACTCTCCCTGGAGCTGGGCCCCAGACTGTTTAGACCTGTGTGAACATGGGTCGATCAGGTGAGAGTCGCCATGTGGGCACCTTTTTCTCATGTGTTTAACTGGCTGGTCTGGCTGTTTCCCATGCCCGCTATGGGCAACCTCGGCTCACTGTTTGTACCACCTGTTGTGGGCCGAGTCACATCTTTTGTGGGATCGTTGGGGGTGGTGTCGATTATGTACCAGCTGATTGACTTGTGTGTCCCCCCAGCGGTCATTCACATCATAACGTTTTTGTTTGCAATACAGTCTGTGTATTGGATTCTCTTCCTGCTGGTGCTATCATTTTTGTTTGGCCTGGTCATTGGCAAAACAGAGCTGTACATACCATCCCAAGAGCAGGAACTAGTCTTTGGTATTTTTCTTTAAGATAAAGAGTAATAAATATTGAGTCCTTAGTTTCATTTCCATGAAACCCACCTTGGCAGATTTTGATTAGTAAGGGAAATTACCATTGAATCCCCAAACCTCTCTTCCCAAGAGCTAGTTATCCCCATGTTGTACAAAGCATTACAGAGATTTATTAGTTTAATTAACCTGCTCCCGCTGCCTGACTCGTTTGTAGACAAATGGAGGGAATGGTGGACGGGAGACGTATTTGCCTTCTCCTGCTGTGACATTGAAAGTTCCGCCTTCATAAACCACTTTGCCTCTTGAAACTGTTGCAACTGGGACTCCATGACAGACCATTCCTTCAAATATATTGAAGTTGTTGGCCTGGTGATGTGTCTTTGCAGATATAGTCCTGTGTTTTCGAAACAAAACAACACCCCCAATTACTATGATCCTTGCATTTTACTTCATTATAAAATTTTGAGAAGTTGATAAAAGAAAAATTGAGCAGCGTTATTAAACTACGACATTGTACAGTACATCGTGGAACAGCTGTAAAAATAGGATAGAGCAATAACATTTCTTTGAACAGTAATTGCATTTCAAAAGAATGAAGAGAGAGTCAAAAGGACAGAACTTTGCAGCCTTGAAACACAAAATTTTCCACTAGGAAGCGATCAGTGGAAAAAAAAATCAGATTATAATATTTTACTTGGATAACATGATTTCATTTTGCCTTGTCAAGCAAATATCTATGCACGATAAGGTCAGAAAAAGCTCTGACCTTTTAGCTAGAATGACTTGCAATTTCAAGTTTGAAAAGTATGACTGAATGTTTAAAAAATTGATATTCACAAATACCAAAAGACTATTTCACTAGAAATCAGCGGATGGTAATGAATTTTGGTAACTCTTAATGTAAGCTGGATTGATCCAGTGACTGACAGCCCAAATGTCTCAACGCTGCTAAATAATAACAACAACAGCACACTTCTACATGTCTTTTCTCCAAGGATATTAAGTAAATTATATTTTTAGACCTCAACAGTACTCATCTGAGCTATGGTATTATTGTATTCTTTATGCATAGACTTCATTATGATCACCATCTTTCTATCAAATTTTTCCAACTCTGACCAGCTACATTAAAGGCAGAGCCAATGCTAGAAGTGACGTTAGTATCTGGAAGTGCAGGCTATGTATGCTTCCTTCATTATCTATTTTTTTATCTATTATCTAAGTTTATTATCTGCCTTTCTCTAATCCACAGATATTTTTAGTTTAAAAAAATAAAACTGGAGCGTTTATATTTTTATTGTCATTTTTAATTTATTAATGGAAGGAAGCTTCATGCTTTTGGCTTGCAATCAGGATTTTCCAGAATGGGTGCTCACACAATCAAAACAGTATATCTTTTGCAAAAGAATTATCAAAGTCAAAAGTAAGTTGAAACACTAGTAGATTAAGATATCGATCTGTTTGGAGATGAATTACTAAAATTTTAGCTAACATCCTTATCAAAATAAGAAAACCACAATACAATCTGCATCTTTCTTGAAGCATAGCCTTTTCCAAAAGTATTCACATATCAAGTACTTCAAATTATTACTTATACAGAGGAAAAAAGAATTTATGGAAGGCTACTTAGTTTTCCTTTCATATTGTTCTGTTGAACTAAGAGAAATTGGTCCTACTAAGGGCTACATTTAAGTCTCGGTGGCAACTGACTTCTCAAAGACTGTAGGTATATAGAAAGACTTTCTATGACCAATCTGCCCACAGGAATAAGAATTTTGCTTATTCACACTCCTTAGACAAAAAACTTAGGCATGCCGTCTCTCCAGTATCAGCATCACCTTGTAGATTCAGACTGGAATCATAGAATCATAGAATC
>NW_008625525.1:388-5689 GCF_000691845.1 Merops nubicus | reverse complement strand
GCAGAGGTGGGGCATGTCTGATGCCTTTAACTGGGCCTATAGCATGGCAGGTCCCTCCTACCCACCAAAGCCAGAAGGGATGTCTCCCCTGCCTGCAACCATGCCCAGGCACATGTGCAGCTCCTGCAGGGCCAGAAAGGCTTCCTCACCATGAGGGGAGATGCTCTGCACCCCAGGCAGACAGAGCATCCCTGCACAACCGGGCAGGGAGAGCCCCCCTGGCATGCCAGAAAGCAGTAGACAGTGCCTCACGGACCCCTCCGTTCCTGCTCCCCAGACCCAGGGTGAGCAGGGGACCCGGTGGGGCCACAGAGCTGACCTGCACCCTTGGGTGCTCTCGTCTTCCTCCCTCCAGGGTCGGAGCCACGCGCTGTGGGGGTGGCTGGCACTGGTGTTTCACCCACCACCACCAGTGATGCAGGAAGCCGCAGGCAGACAGGCAGAGAGAAAGTTATTTTAGATGCATCCCCATCTGGAGGCTTCCAGATTTGGATGCCTTTCACGCCCTGCACTTCCAGCAGCCATTATTAAAAGAGGGCCTAATGCTGGGCAGGTTCCTGATGGGGCAGTCGGCTCCAACCTCCCATGCTGTATCCCCACTCCTCCAGCACACCGTTCCCTCAGCAGACCCCACTCCCACCCCTCCATCCAGCTGGTGTCACAGCTCCAAACCCCATGGAAGCAGGGATGGGTCCTGGTAAGCAGCAGTGAGTGGTACCCAGCCACACAGTCCCATCAGGAGACGGTCTCTGGCTGGTGCATGGTTTCCACAGGGAGGTAACCATGGGCCGGGCACCCTCAGCCCCACATCCACACCCCAACATCTCCACGCTGATTCTTCCTCCACCACTGCCTAGCAGGGAACACTGCCCCATTGAGTGTCATCAAAACCCAAGGGCTCAGTGGCACGTAGATACCACCCCTGCCATTTCAACAGCAGGACTGCATTTCTCTGTGGGTGGGAAAGGTGACACTGTCCCCAAATTCCCTCCTCCAAACAACACCAGGTCCTGGCTGCCCAGCGCTCATTGCTGTGGCCACACCATGCACGCCTCCCCCAGGGCACCACCTACAGCCTTCCTGAGCCCCTCTGGCCCTGCCACTGGCACTTACTGGTGGTGCTGCCCGACATCTGGATGATGCATTTCGACTCCCGACTCATCTCCCGGGAGTTGAAGGGCCGGACGCGCACCGCCACCTTCACGGAGGCTCCCGCCATCCTGCCGGCTGGGTGAGGGTCCTGCTAGCAGGGACCAGCAGCTGGCCTGCAAGAGGGGAAGAAAAAGAGGTTAGGAAACCTTGCATCTCAGTCCTCGTCTCGTGGCTGTGCCCAAAAAAAAAATGAACAAAAAGCCCGTGCAGCAAAACCTCCTGGGAATGCCTCTGCTCAAATACGGCATTTCGTTTCGTGCCTCAATCTGCCCACGTTTTGCCTCTCCTGCCTCCACCTTGTGTCTCGGGGGAGGACCCCCTGTTTGCTCCCAGCGAACATCCCTGCCCTCACCCCAGGGCAGCACCCAGAGCCCCCATCACACCGTGCATCGCTCGGTTGGTGTCCACAGCAGGGTGCAGAGCCACACAGGCATCGTCAGCATCAGCGTGACCCCCGAGGAGTGTTTGCTCCATCTCAGGGTGCAAAGAGCATTGAGTAGGTAGCCCCTCACCTCAAAAGCCCCACCTGAGCCTCCTGCCTCTGCTCCAGCTCCAGCAGAGCAGGGACTGGGCAGCAGACCGGCTGGAGGAGGGGCAGGAAAATGGTGGCATTTATGTCTAGAAAGGAGGCAGCTGTTGAACACAGCCACTGGTATTTGCCTCTCATTCAGCTTCCAGCAAGAGCAGAAGCATGGCGTCAGCAGGAGCAGCACCAGCCAGCAAGCCAGTGGCAACTGCACTCAGCTGAAACTCTCAATTCATGACCATTTTTCCATTCCTTTGTAAATTACTAAAGCACAAACTTCAGAAGATTAAATGAATCACTAACATCTCCCAGAATAGCCACATGTCCCAACATTGGTATGAGCTCTCTGCAGCTGGTCCACCTTTCCTGGGTGGGGCTTCAGGTAAGCATCATGAGCATTGGCCAGAAAAGGATGTTGGGGTCCTTCCCTTGACCACTGGGTCCTTTGGGATCAGCCCTGACAAAATCCACTCCTGCATTTTAACATGCATCCCCTCTCCTCTCCATCCCCTGGCTCCCATGCTGAGCCTGCCAGCAGAAGAGGAGCTCAGCACCCCATAGCATGGGCAGGCACTGGCTCCTCTGGCATCCCTGCCTGCAGGAAAAGTATTTCCCTGCCAGAAAGTATTATAAGTTTGATGGTCTCTTTCAAAAACTCTTCGCCTGCTTTAAAAGTGAGCCTGCAACTGTGACAGCAGGAGGACAAATCTTCTCCCATTAGAGTTTCCAAACCCTCCTCTCACTACCTCACTGGGACAGCTCCAGAGCTCCCACTGTGCTCAGCCAGCAATCACACCCTTAAATCCCACCAGCTCAAGTTCAAGCATTTGAGTTCAAGCATTTGGTCTCAGGCTTTCTTCAGCATGGAAGAAAAAAAAGTGGGCATTTAACACCACTGTTGAGTCCCTGAGTTGGCAAGCTGACTGCCACACGGCAATGGGCTTCTGCCTTCCCCACTGCCACTTTCTCAGACAGGGGAGAAGAAAGGAAAAATTAAACAGGACTCCTTGCCAAAGGGGAACAAAAAAGTTGTTTTTCCTGTGAAACTATGGGATATACTCCTGGGTGGAAAGGCTGCATCCTCATGAGGCCATTGGCTTGAGCTGCTCCACCCTGTGGCACCACTGGGTGCTCAGGGCAGAAGGATCTGTTGCTGGGCTAAACCCTGTGCAGCACCTGAAAACTGCCCATGTCAAGTGCTTTCCTCTCCTCCCTCACAGCAGGGACAGCTTTCTGCCCCCCACTGTGCAGTCTTTCCAGCTCTGAGGGCTGCAAAGAGGTGGGTCAGGTGCAAGGGCTCCCACCTTGCAGCACAGCCCTCAGCAAGAATCACTGGCACTGCAATGGCACACTCATCAGCAACCCCACAAGCCCCAGGACCGACCACTGCCTGCCTTGGGCAGCTTCAGACCCTGCCCTCATTCCCTTCCACCCCTGCACCATTTTCATCACAGCTTGCTCCAGCCCTACCACTTCTTGCAAAGAAGCTCCAGTTTCTTCTTCATCGCCTTTCCAGGCATCTCACCTGGCTGCACGCCCTCCATCAGTGGCTGCTCACCCTCCACTGCTGGGAGGGCCTGCTCAGCCCCACACCAGTACCCACCCAGCCCACTCCTGCTTCTCCTAAGAAGCCTCCTCCTCACCAGCAGGACCTGTCCTCTCTCCCTGCTGTCTTGATGCCCACATTCCAGCATATTCCCAGCGAGTCACCTAGCCCAGCAGCACGGGCTCCTCTTGCTGCCAGTATTCCCTCCTGCAGAGCTGCAAGCTCAGCTCCATTTTCTAGCTCCATCCATTTCCTTCAGCTTCCTATATTGGCAACACAGCACTTCCCTCCTGCTCCTCTGCAGCTTTCTAATTCCACCTCTGCCACAGCCGTGCAAGGACTCCAGACAGCGCCATGAGCCCTCACAGACTGCCAGCAGCCCCCTGTCCAGCTCCTTCTCGAGCCTCTTCTCCCTTCCCCAACTCTTATTTTCTGGCCTTGGCAAGGAATTCAGCCTGCAGCCCACATAATGTGGCAGCACCAGCTCACCATCCTGCAGAGGGACAGGACACTCTGCAGTAGGAAGGCTATGAACAGGCAGGGTGAGGGCAGGCAGCCTCCCTGAGGACAGGCAGGCAGCTTGAGCCCGGCCAGCTCACTCTGCCTGGGGACAGTCAGCCACTGCTTGCTTAATCTGCCATTGAGAGAAATTCAATAAACTGCTATCAGCCTTTTTCTGGGAGTGGGCCAGCACCATGGCCCCACTCCCTGCTGCCTCCTCACCTCCTCCCAGGTCCACTCTAGACACAAACTAGACAGTGGAGGAGGACAGCAAAGTCCCTGGGGTCACGGCACGAGGGTGCATGGCCAGACCTGTCCCCCAGCTCTGCAGAGCATCTCCTTCCCTGCTGCTTGCATAGCCCACCCGCCACCCCTCAGTGATGAGCAAAAGGCCTACAGAGGCATGATTAACTGCATCAGCTAAGATTAATTAGACAGAGATTAGCTAATGAGAGCTCTCTTAAGTCTAAGGGCTACTAACAGGCAGCCCTCCCTGCCACCACTGAAAGGTGACCAGTGGGATGGGGTGGGGGCTGTATCCCCAAGTGCCACCTGCAGCAAACTGCTCCCATAAGGGTGCTGCAGGGACATGCTGTGCAGCCTGTCCTCTGGGTGCTGCAGGACACTGGGGTCCGAGGGATGCTGCCGTGGGTCAGCACAGAGCAGGGGCTGCCTCGCCGGGGACCACAGGCAGCTCTGGCAGCCGAAGGGCTGCACGTGTCAGGTGAAAGCCAAGGCGAGTTCTCCCTTTTGTCTGTGTGCCCCCCCACGGCGGCTCAGCGGCGAGGGTGCACGCCCCATCTGGCTGTGCCTCCCGTGCTCTCCGCTGCCGACGGCCCCTGTTTTAATGAGTTTTTCCCCTGCACCCCTCCATGGGGTCCCTCCGGCTCCACCTGGGACCCCGTCTGCTCTCGGGGAGGGGGCACGCTGGGGGAAGCTGGCGGAGATGACGGGGCACCGGCAGCCCTGCTAGCGCAGCCTGGCAGTGGCTCCCCGCCCGCCCCGCACAGGGCAGGGGGCCATGACGGTGCAGTTTTCCCTGGAGCAGCACCCGTGGGCAAGGAAGCAGCTCAGAGCACAGCCCAGGGCAGGGGCAGGGTTTTTTGCCCCTCCCCTTCCCTGGTGCCATCATGGGCACCCTGCCCTGTGCCCCCTTGCCGCCTATCCACCCCAATGAGGGACGTGGCTTCAGGGCAGTGTTTGCAGCTCCCTGAATATTTAAACGTGGATTAAATTTCCACGTAGCAAATTTAAGGTCGTGGATGAGGGGGTTTGCCCACCACTGGCCAGGTCCCTATCCCTGCTGCAAAGGCAAGTCACCTCACACTCTGTCACCTGCTCTCTCCATCCTCTACTCTGCACACTAAAACCCACAGAAGGGAAAAGCTGCATGGAAAAGGCAGTGAGCTCTGTCAGGTTACTGACACGCCTGGGCACAAAAAAGATCTGAGCAGCCAGGGGTTGGGGGAGGAACAAAGGTCCCAACACCTCCCAGGGTTTGGGGGATGCAGCTCTGGCCACATGCACAGAGGCAGGGGTGGGGGGGAGGGTAGCATCTGTTCCAGCACCAGCTGGC
>NW_008625525.1:0-367 GCF_000691845.1 Merops nubicus | reverse complement strand
AATGGAGGTCAGTGGCAGTGTGCGGGGATGGCAGAGCCTACCACACCCCTGGCCAAGGGGAAGGGGTCTGCTGCACTCCTCCGTGCCAGCGAGGCTACTTGCCAAGCAGCTGCTCCAGGCACTGGGGCATGGAAGGACAGCCATGGAGTGGCAAGAGAGATGCTCGGCTTGTTCCTTGTCCTCCCCAGGCCCTGCAGTGGAGGTATGGGGCCTGAGCAGGCAGGAGACCTGACACACAGGGGGTCTTTGAAGTCCAGGGGAGGGGACGCTGCCCTGTGGCGGAGGAGGGGGAAAAGAAAGAACACAATAGGGCAGGTGCAGGGCTTCTCCCTGAGAGACAGGGTGGCCAACTGTGGGGCCCTGGCCC
>NW_008625524.1:0-2855 GCF_000691845.1 Merops nubicus | reverse complement strand
TCACCCCGCCGGCAGCCCCAAATACTCCAGCGAGGCCCTGAGCTCCCCCCAAGCGGATGATGGTTTTGAGACCGACTCCGACCCCTTCCTCCTCGACGAACCCACTCCACGCAAGAGAAAGGTACTTGCTGGTGTCGGGGGGTGGGTCCCAGCACCCCAGCAGAGCTGGTGTCCCCTGGGGGGGACGCTGCCACGGGGCAGGGGGTGACAGGAGCCGTCTCCCCACCAGAACTCAGTGAAGGTGATGTACAAGTGCCTGTGGCCGAGCTGTGGCAAGGTCCTGCGCTCCATCGTCGGCATCAAGCGGCACGTCAGGACCCAGCACCTCGGGTAAGGTGAAGATTTCACCCCCTCCACCCTTCCCCGACCCCTTGGCTGTGTCCTCATCTGGGAATCCCCCCCAAAACACGGTGGGGAGGGTGCGGGGATCAGCTTGGCTCTGCTCTCCTCCTGTGGCCCCGTTGCCTTTCTCACCCCAACCTCAGTTTTCTTATGGTTTTGCCCCTGTTTTCCAGTATGTATTTTTGTCCCTCCTCCTTTCAAACTGCAGGAGAGGTGAGGCTAGAAGGGCCGTGGTGCAGTGGGCAGTGCTGGACTGCCATCCAGTGCTGGATAAAAGTACTGGGAAGATAATCACAAAAGACTTGAGGGGCTGTTTGCTGCTGGGTGAAGGGTAGGGCTCCGCTCACAGCCACGCTAAACAAATCCAATTGGAACGAGCAGGGAATTTTCAGTGGCACCTGGGCAACCTGCTGGCATTCTTCAAGGCCCTGGGGAAGCTCTTGGATTTTCCTTGGAAGCACAAAGTGCTGCTGCAGAGGTGGTGGCTGTCGCTGATGGCAGCCGAGGTGGTGCCTGGGAGCCCACGAGGACAGGGATCGTTCTCCCCTGGGGACACCCAGGGCTCCTCACCCTGCTGGGAACCAGATTGTCACCACCCTGCCCCCCTTCCTCCCCGGCAGAGACAGTGCAGACTCCGACCAGCGGAAGCGGGAGGAGGATTTCTACTACACCGAAGTGCAGGTGAAGGAGGAGCCAGCGCCGGAGGCGGCCGCCAGCGCCAGCCCCACCTCCGTGTCCGCCCCCATCGTCATCCAGCAAGCCCTGGCCAAGCCAGAGGCCCTGCTGCTGGAGCAGCCGGTGCTGGAGCCCGCCCTGGCCAGTGGTGCCCTGAGCCAGTCTGCCCCCAGCTCCTTCTGGCACATCCAGGCTGACCACGCCTACCAGGTGAGCTGCTGGCATCTCCCGGGGATGGGTCGCCTCCCAAAATCTTGCTGTAGGGCAGGTTGTGAATCTGGTTTGCTCCACGAGTCCCTGCTGCAGCAGGAGTGTCTCATGCATAGAATCATGGGATTGTTATGGTTGGAAGAGACCTTTAAGAGCATTAAATCTGACTGTTCCCCCAGCACTGCCAGGTCCCCACTGCCCCGTGTCCCTCACCCCACATCTCCACGGCTTGGAAACCCCTCCAGGGGTGGGGACTCCACCACTGCCCTGGGCAGCCTGGCACAGCCCTGGGCAACCCTCCAGGGCAAGAAATTGTTCCTCAGGGACAACTGAAACCTCCCCTGGGGCAACTTGAGGCCCTTTCCTCTTGTCCTGTTGTCCCTTGGGAGCAGAGCCCGACCCCCCCCTGGCTCCAGGCTCCTGTCAGGAGCTGTGCAGAGCCAGAAGGCCTCCCCTGAGCCTCCTTTGCTCCAGGCTCAGCCCCCCCAGCTCCCTCAGCTGCTCCTCCCCACACTTGGGCTCTAGACCCTTCCCCAGCAGCTCCGTTGCCCTTCTCTGGCCACGCTCAAGGCCCTCACGCTCCTTCTGGGAATGAAGGGCCCAAAACTGACCCCAGGATTCGAGGTGCAGCCTGCCCAGTGCCGGGGGAAGATCCCTGCCCTAGTCCTGCTGGCTGCACTCGTCCTGACCCAAGCCAGGGTGCTGGTGGCCCTCTCCTGTTCATCACAGAGGATCTTTGGTGCCAGTGCAGCACCATCCCCTGCCTGGCTGCCCTTCAGCCCTTGAGCAGCCACCCTGCTCGGGGGCTCGTGCGGTTCTGCCGCGGCCGTTCCCGGTTTCCCGGTGCTGGTATGTAACACACCCTCCTGCCTCAGATAGCTGGGCTGGAATGTGGCCCTGCCAGATCCTCCACATCTCCAGGTCCTGCCCATCTCCGTTGCATGGGCTTTTGAGGCACAGGAAGCCTGGGCACCTGGAATGGTGGCCCCGTTGGCCAGTGCCCCTCGTGCCAGGAGCAGCTTGAGAGCCAAGTGCTGTCGTGGAGCTGCAGAGTGGTGCAGGGGTGGGCTGGAGGCATCCACAGGCTGCTCGTGGGTCCAGTCCCCTCCCAGGAAACAGATGGGACATCATCTAAAAGCAGAAATTCTGCATCAATAAGGGCAATAATCCAGCCATACGGACCAGGATGGTGCCTGGGGTTTGGCTTTGCATCTGGAGGCAGCTGTGGGAGGGAAGAAGCTGCTGTGCCCCAGTGAAGGGTGATGTGGCACGTGTGCCATGCCTGGTGGTGTCCATCCCACCCCCGGTGCTCCCAGGTACTCCAGGCTGGGAGGTGAATGCCTGTGTGGAGCAGGGCAGCCCCCAGAGCTAACGCTGACCCCTCTTTTCCCCCCTTAGGCGTTGCCCTCAATCCAAATTCCGGTGTCCCCTCACATCTTCACCAGCATCAGCTGGGCCACTGCCACCTCCACTCTCCCCTCCCTGTCACCGGTGAGTCCTGCGCGCCTGGCCCCTTCGTCCTTTCGGGGTGTTGGGCTGGGAGCTGGGGGCTCCTCCTCTCCCTCTCTCCCAGCTGTTAAACACCCGGATCTGCGGGCTGGGAGCACCCGTGTGTCCCCCTGCCCCGT
>NW_008625523.1:0-208 GCF_000691845.1 Merops nubicus | reverse complement strand
TATATATATATACACTCCTTATATGTTTTTGCCAAGTGTGTGTACTCTCAAGCAGAACAAACTTTGATTTAGAAGGAAGACTTGATCAGAGCTGATAAACATTCTCCACAGCACGACCTGCAAGAGATTATGAAGCGAGAAATATGTGATGGTTTCACTGGTTGACTAAGATATCGATTCCCTTACATGTCTCCCACGTTTTTATGCA
>NW_008625522.1:0-2200 GCF_000691845.1 Merops nubicus | reverse complement strand
GATTAAAGTTATCAGGACTAGTCAGCAAACTAGTCAAACTGCACATGAGCCTGGGCCCGGGATACCACCAAAGGATCCTGTCTCAGACCGGTAACGATGGTTACTGGATGTCAGGACCGCAAAGCCCTCCCCCTCTTGAAGTGGGGAGGGTTATAAGTATAACCGAGATGTTCACGTAGGACCGTATCTCAGAGGGTAGGTCAAAAATACCCCCTCACCATGCTCATAAAGTATCACGGAGGCCAATAGTCAATGAACAAATTATTTGGTTTATTTAAAATTAACATCAATTGGAAATTGAAGGCTCAAGGAAGGTAGTTCTAATATGTATATGTTAGATCAAATACTCAGAGGGGTAGGATTAGTGAAAGGAAATGGGGGGACAAAGCCCAACTGAAAGATTAGGAGTCCGGGAAGGAAAGGGTTACTGTCTCAGGGGGGAGTGCGTGTGGGTAAACGCACTCAGATTAGCGATTCGGAGTCCAACCAAAATGGTGACAGTAGGAAGCTGCAGTGGATGATGGGATATGTAGTCCTTAATGACAAAACGACAGCAGCCAGAAGTTCTGAGGTTTGCCACGCCGGGAGCCGCAGCGGGCGGTGGCTGTTACTTTAGCCCAGGGGTGCAGGCAGCAACTAGTCATGGCACCTCCGCTTCAGCCATGGCTCTGGCTCAAGCTAGAGGGTGGCAGCAAAAAGCGGCTCCATGCTGGCGGTGGCTCAAGCCATGAGGGGAGGCGGACCACTCATGGGGACTGGGCAGCCAGAAAGCAGCTCGCCATGCAAACAGACAGGAGCTGCTCCGCGGAGTGCTGTGGTGGCAAGCACCCAGCTCCATGGCAGAAAGTAATGCAGCTCCGAGAAAGAGAGACGGGGGCAGCATGCAGCCTCATACCCTGCTCCCACTTCGTTGGCTCAAGCCGCAGGAGAAACAGGAAACCCATCTTACCTGCTGGCTGAAGCAATCTATCTCGAGGTAGTGGCTGAAGCGGTCCCGCGGCAGCAAAAGAGAGAGTTTGTGCCCAGCTGGTACCTTATATAGCCTCCTGGGCACGGTCTGACCAATAAGAATTATGTTTTATAAAAACAATCTCTTATTTTTGATTTCCAGAAATGTCCTGAGCAATAACATCCCCCCTTTTCTCTGCACCAAATCCTTCCCCTCTTTGAACATGAATATGAGTACATATATGTATAAGAATCCACACATACAATATTATATATATATGTGTCATGATCCAATATGAATCACTAATAGTCAATACCCAATACTTAATACCAAGTATTAAATATTGTATGTTATAGACAACAACTCAAAGGCGAATGCAGAGGGAGATGGTATTCTGGAGTACCTTTCTGCTATTGGGCCCCATAGCAAAGGTAACTCCCCTGGAGTTGAGTGACAGGGTGATCAAGCCTGACATTGAAGTCTGGCATATTCCCAACACTTTGAGTTGTAAGTCTGCTAACATATCCCCCAACGCCATTAAACACAAATTTCTGGAAATATGAAACCAAGGAAAACAAAACCCATATTTAGTTTCACTCAACATGAACTATCCATTTTGTACTAATTTTGTGTTGTTTGTCATTTAAATCAGATGCAAACCATATATTTGATTTGACCAGTGTTTGTAAGGTAAGTTTAACTCTACCAATGTTCGGCAGGTTTACCAAAAGAGTTTGTCCAGGGCAAAGAGGAGTCTTGGATTGTTTGAAGGGTTTCTTGAGTTGTCACTTACCTTGGGTAGGTGACGAGGGAAAAAAGGCATCTAGGCAAGGGTATCCGTTTACTCCCCACCTATGGTTTAGAGTGGTAACTGCATAGTTCGGTCTTTCATCCCATCTGGAATCGTGTGGGCGAATAAGACTTTTAATTAGTCCATTAGTACATTCTACTACCCCATTAGCTTGTGGATAGTATGGGACTTGAAATGTCTATTTGATACCTTCTCTCTTAGCCCATTGTTGTATTAAATGAGAGGTAAAATGAGTTCCATTATCAGATTGGATATTTGTGGGTTTAGGCAAGATCCCAAACACCTTTTCTAAGAAACAAACCGTATTTTCACCATTTGCTTTAAAAACAGCTTTGGCACAAGTTAGTCCCGACACTACTTCTACCATCATGATGATGTACTGTTTGTTTCTTGATCTGCGGAAATGACCAATCTAATCCACTTGCCATGTGGACCACAAA
>NW_008625521.1:831-1361 GCF_000691845.1 Merops nubicus | reverse complement strand
CCTCCCCAACACGCCCCACAGTGCCAGCCCGGGGTGGTGGGAAGCAGGGGGGTTAGCGTGGTGCGGTTGGCACAGTGGGGTGCATGGTGGAGCCCTGGCATGCAGTGGGTGGGGGGCAGCATGTGGACCCCCTCAAACCGCATCTGTGGTGACTCACCAGGTCTGTGTCCCTCCATAAACTCCACAGGTCCATAAAACATCTGAGTCTTCGAGGGGGCTGCAAGAAGGCATGGGGCTTAGAGGGGTGTGCCCACTGCCCTGGCATCTGGGCACCAAGTGTGCCCATTGCTCCTGGCCTGTGAGCTGTGAGCATTCCCACCATCCCCAGGCACCTGGGCACCAGTCCTGTCCATCATCCCTGTGTTCAAGCACCAAGCAAGCCCACCACCCTGGTATCTGGGCACCAAAAGCACCCATTGCACCAGGTGTCACACCCCAAAGTGCCCATCACCCCAGGATCTAGATGGTGGGCCTGGCACCTGGTTGGTGAGCCTGCCCATCACCCTGGCATCGGGGCTCACCCTGGACAT
>NW_008625521.1:0-800 GCF_000691845.1 Merops nubicus | reverse complement strand
GACAGTGTGTGGGAGCCGGTGCAGACGTAGACGCCGGCGTCCTCGGGGCGCACACGGCGCAGGGTGAGGATCCCGTTGAAGTCCACGGCGCCGGGTGGCAGCGTGCCGTGGTTCTGCCGCGTCCACACCAGGGTGTAGGCGGGTGACTGGCACGGAGAGAGGCACGGGCCTGAGGCCACAGCGATGGGCATGCGGCGGGGTGTCCCCGTGCCCTGCATCACCCCTCTGTGGGCACCCGTGTGCCCTGCACATCCCCATGGACGCCCAAGGGTGCTCACGTGCCCTGTGTGACACTGTGGGCACCCAGAGGTGTCCCTCTGCTCTGTTGGACCAAGTGGGCACAAGGGTGTCCCTGTGCCCTGCACGTCCCCGTGGGCACCCAAGGAATGCTCATGTGCCCTGCATGACCAAGAGGGTACTCAGGGGTGTCCCTCTGCTCTGTGGAACCAGGTGGGCACTCAGGGGTGTCTCTGTGTCCTGCATGGTCTCATGGGTACCCATGTGCCCTGCATGATCCCAAGGGCACCAAGGGATGTTCCCATGCCCTGCATATCCCCATGGGCACTCAGCGGTGTCCCTGCACGTCCCTGCAGGCACCCATGGGTGCTCATGTGCCCTGTGTGACCAGGTTTACAGCCAGGGGCATACCCATGCCCTGCACATCCCCACGGGCACCCAAGGGTGCCCGCACATCCCCCTCCACACCACATCCCCCCCGGCTCACCTTACTCTTGGCAGTGCAGACAAAGGTGACGTCGGCCCCGGGCTTCACCCGCTGCACCCGTTTCTCCTCCACGGTG
>NW_008625520.1:0-1199 GCF_000691845.1 Merops nubicus | reverse complement strand
CCTTCCCAAGGGACCTGACCCCTTTCCAAAGGCTACAGACCCTCCTTTTGTCCCCAACTTGGAGCCAAAGCTCTCTATTCATCCAGAGCAGTCTTCCTCCCTGCCTGGCCCCATTTTGGGACAGGAGGATGGGACATGAAGTCTGTCCAGGCTTCCTGTGCCAAGAGACACTGCCAATCAGCCTCCTGCAGAGCCCAAAGCCTGCCCTAGGGGGGTCCAAGCTGGCAGATCTGCTAACCCACCTCCTTGCTTCTCTAAGAACAGAAAACTCTGTTATTTTATGACCACTAAGCCCCAAAAAGCCACCAGCTGTGATGCCTCCCACAAGTCCCTCACAGCTCTCAAGCAGCAGGGCTAGGAAAACGTCTTCTTGAGTCAGCTCCTGCACCAGATGAACCAGAATGTTCTATGCCACAAACTATAGGAAAGGTTGAGACTGCAAGAGCTGTGTTCCATTAACAGGACACATACTGCAATTTCCAATTTTGCAGAAAGCGATGCTATAAAAATAATCCAGGAATCCTCAGGGAATCGCCCAGGGGCTTCTCAGGCCACTTCCAGGGACAAGAGATCCCGGGCAGCATCCCTAGACTCCTCCAGAGAAGCCACCACAAAGGACTTCTACATTTTGGGGTACCTGGCTTCTCTTCAGTCCATCCAGGAATCCTCAGAGACTCTTCTAATGCCTTCTCAGACCCCTTCCAGGGACAAGAGATCCCGGGCAGCAGCCCCAGACTCCTCCAGGGAAGCTACCTCAGAGGATTTCTCCCTTTTTGGGGTACCTATCTCTTCTGAGATTCATCCAGGAAACCTCAGAGACTCTTCTAAGGCCTTTTCAGGCCAGTTCCAGGGACAAAACAAGGAAGCACCCCCAGCCCCCTCCAGAGAAGCCACCACAGAGGATTTCCACATTTTGGGGTATCTGGCTCCACTTCAGCCCATCCAGGAATCCTCAGGGAATCGCCCAGGGGCTTCGTAGGCCCCATAGAGGGGCAAGAGATCCCAGGTAGCAGACCCAGACTCCTCCAGGGAAGCTACGTCAGGTGGATTTCTCCATTTTTAGGGTACCTATCTCTTCTGAGATCCATCCAGGAATGCTCAGGGAATCTTCCAGGGCCTTCTCTGTCTCCTTCCAGGGACAAGAGGTCATAGGCAGCAGCCCCAGACTCCTACAGGGAAGCTACCTCAGAGGATTTCTC
>NW_008625519.1:89459-91873 GCF_000691845.1 Merops nubicus | reverse complement strand
AAAAAAAAAAAAAAGCTTTACTTTGATGCATTCATTTGCCTCCCAGTTCTTCAGAGCACAGATGTAGTGCTTGGCTGTCTACACGAGTCTATGTACAAAAAGAACTTGTAACGCCAGGATCGTTCCAGACAGTGGTTTAATTCACACCTTCATATTATTTTAAGTCCTCCCAGCAGAAGTAGCTTGGCCTCAGGGGAGCTGTGTGGTTGTGACAGAGTTATGCAGCTGTATCTTCAGTGGTCCTGCCCCAGTCCACAACAGTCACAAGAGATGTGTGATAGGATATCCCATATTTCCTGGCACGTCACTGTTTAACACATTGCAAGACTTTATTCTCCAGGTCTTCTCTTCTGCAGTCAAATAAAATGTTTATCTTATTCAGGGCAGGTTTAAACTTAAAAAGAAAAACAAATAAACAAAGGCAATGAAAATGAAAGGCAATACCCCTCAGGCCACTGCTGGCTACCAAGGCCAACTTCTTGGAAGAGGTATGATGAGTGCCACTGTTAGATCAGTGCCATCAGAGAAGTGCAGCCGGCCAAGAGCTCCCTGCAGACATTGTGAGTAGTCAGTGATGCAAAGGTGAGCTTCCCAGCACGAGTTCCCCCACCTGCTCGCTATGCTGGGAATCTTCCTTCCTTCAAAGGCTTCCTTTTTGGTTTATGTATAGAAGAAATACAGATGTCTGTTGTGGGAGGGTGGAAGGCTCTGCAGAACTGTTGCTTTATGAAGCTACAGAGCTAAAGGCGCCTGCCTCATAGTGTACGTGGCATTGAGTCAGCATCTTACAGCAGAGGAGGGTCTGCATGCAGCAAGGTCATGTGCAACTACTGACAGGCAGCCTTATGGTAGTTAGAAGTAAGCCCAGCTTATTTTACTCACTTTAGGAAAATCGTTGTGGAAAAAGGTTACCCAGGACAAAAGAGATTCTAAACACTCTTCCATTAACAAATTAATGCCATGCGATGGGAAGTTGTAAGCTGAAATGTATTCCTCAACACTGAGCCTGAATCACGCTTTCACTGCTGTGGCTTGCTTGAAAAAATCAAGCAGTGCTACCCTGTGGATGCTCTCCAGGCCTCCACCACACACACCCGTGCTGTTGGTTATACCAGACTGTGATGAGAGTACCAGAGATGGTGTGTACACTGCTGAACTTCCTGTGCATTCATGTAGGAGAGAAAGGGATCTTCCACCACCTGTTTCTAGTGTGCTGCTCAGTCTTACCTTGATAGGGACATTATGTTAGGCATGGATAGGAGAAGCCTTATGTCTTTCTTCATTACTTTATCCCAGCCCTGCTATGGAAATGGAAATTAGCTGGGCAAGGGACAGCTAGGGGCAGTGTGCTCGCTCCATGGACTGAATGAAAAGCAAAACCAAGTTTTGTTTGCACACATCTTGTCTTTCTATAAACCAGTTGTTGATTTTCATAATTTCTACCTCTTAGAAGTTTTTTGCCTTGGGGACTGCGTTTGTTTTTTACTGAAAACTGATCTCTCTCTTCAGCTGTTACCAGGAGGGTTATGAAATGCCCTTGAAAGAAAGATTAGTATAAGTAAGTTTTGTTCCTTTCTCACTCATATCCATATGTACTCGAACTTTTATTTAACTCATACGTCTACATTGGAAGACTTTTTAAAAGGGCTGTCACTACAGAGGAATGTAATATACTAACCCCCAAGATGACATAGCAGCTCACAACAGACTCTCAGCTCTATATTCAGCTTAGTTGTATGCAAGGAAACTTGAGTTCAACAGAATTATTTCACCAGCCTACAGCTAAAATCAAGCTCTCAATATTATATTTAGAATTTGCTGGAAATCCTTCACCTGAAAAGATTTTCAATAAAAAGCAGGAGCATTATTGATGAAAATGTTTGTGATTATAAACCACATTAGGATCTGCCTCTTGAAATTATTATTTGGTTTTACTGATATCTGTCCAGCTGGCTAGAGAAAAATAAGTATCTTCCAGATTTTCTTTCTTTTTTTTTTTTCCAGTCTTCTGGCAGAAAATGTTGAGGGGGAAAATGGCAACAGTGCAAAACAAAGCAACATTTTCAAAATACTGTTTGTTTAGAAAAAATGCCCATTTCTCACTCCTTCAAATTTTAACATCTCTAATTCTTATGTATAAATGAAAGGAAAAGAATTGTTCTACTGACTTTTTCCCTTAAGCAAAAAAAGCTTGCACATATGTCCTGCTTGTTTGTGGCTCCTAGCCATTTTTCATCATATTTTGCCCATTTACATCCTTTCTCCACCCTCTCTGTAGCTCCATGCCATTCTCAGAACACTTGCAGGTGCTGTTTTTCACTGGCGTCCCATAGGCTGCTCCCACACCAGGGTGACTGCTCAATGCAGCATGCTGGCAGGGCTCCACATGGAACCCTCACCAAGATTCCGCCCCC
>NW_008625519.1:48041-89445 GCF_000691845.1 Merops nubicus | reverse complement strand
TCCCCTTCCTATATGAATAGGTGCAAAATAATCCCAGGAAAAAAATTCATGCAGGCTTACATGGACTGAGCACCAGGTTTTGATGGACTGGCCAAACTTATCACAGGTTTCCACTTTTCTTTTGGTCAGGGGTAGAAAGGTTGTCACATTTTCAGTTTACTCTGTGTAAGAAAAGAGTTGCATACAGTTAATGAAAGGCATAGGAGCAGTTCAACAGTGCTGTTAGGTTCAGAGCATGAAAGATCATATATCACTGTAACCTACCTAACCTTCTCTGTACTAAATGACAAACTGCTGGAAATAGCCCTTGGGTCAGATCTCAGATTCACTAAAATACTTGTCCTTCAGCTGAGGACTCAGGTGAACTCATATATCATTCAGCGTCTTAAATCACACAGACTTGCATAAATGCTAAATACTAATTAAGATTTAAAAAATTAGAGGAAGATGAAGCCATGAAACAGGTCAAATCAAGGATTCATTATATTTAGAGTTTGTCTTTTTAAATGACCTTAGAAAGATATAAGACTGCAATTTTCTAAGAGTTTGTTAGGCTGGTATTATACTCCATGTTGCAACTCATATCACCCTCAGAACACATTCAGACTACAGCTTGTGCTCATCCAGAAGTGGATTTCCACTTGAACACAAGAAGCAGGATGTGGTAACATGGCTGAGCACACAGGAGTTTGGCTGGTGCTGAGAAGCTTTTCAAATTTTCCTCACATAGTTTGATTAACGAGCAGTCCTTAGAAGGTTTTATTTCAAAGGTTTTATTTCACATTCAGGGCATCATTTTCTGGGAAAATGTTTTTATCTGAAACATTTCTAGAACTCTTATAAAAATGCGTTTTGGAATAAAGTAGGAACTGTAGGTGGTGGCTTTTACAATTAGGTACACAATGAAGTTAGTAATTATTACTTAAGGATTGCTCTGTGCTTCCTGAATGTTTTCTGAGCAGTGTTTCTGCCCTGAGGAACAAACACACTAAGAGAGGACAGCTAAATAGTCAGCAGATGCTGAAAAAGGGAAGATGAAAGATAATTTATATCTCAAATCATCCAATTCCCTACAAGTAGCATGGTAGAAGTGTTGGGAGTTTTTATGTGGCAGAAGGCAGGAAAATAGCAGATGTGCTCAGGGAGGTCAAGCGGTAAGCATAGAGCTTTTAGGTGATGGAGGACCTGACAAACTGGCTGCTTTGATGTGAATTGAATTGCACCAGAGTTTTCAGAACTGAGTAACATGACTTTGTGTAGGGCACATGGTATAAATAATGAAAAAGAGAAGGAGTCATGGTACTGAATCATATGCTTTGAAATAAGATACGAGTTGCTGGCAGGGAGATGCAGGACCTATTCTGAGCACAAAGGTGACAGGGGAGGACTTTGAGACGAGAGAGGTGACAGGGGAGGGATGAAGGAGACAGTGCAGAAGGTCAGGAGGAGTTGCATACGCATGACAAGCACTTTTCTTCTGCATTCTAAAGTGCGATATTAGCACAGTGGATATACTTGAAACTAACAATGTAAACAAGTTTGTTCCTCCCCTCTCCTTATTCCTAGAAATCGGACACAAAGGGTGGCACAGTACTACCTCAATTTACTGTCTGTCTATTCCCTTCTGCACCTGGGATGCTTCAAATGTGATATCACTGCTGGCCTCCGAGTCTGATTCAGCAGCTCCTGACGCAGACGTGTAGTCTCCTCTGTCAGCTGAGCTATGGTGTGTGATGTGCTGCTGTAGTCCACAGTTGTGAGTGAGTCCCTAGGAAACTATTACCAGCTAGTGGAATTTAAAGAAGGTCCAAACCTGCTCTGAATTACACCCCAGCTATGATGAATGCCTGAATGTAGTACAAACTGACCTTCTGTAAAAACTGCAGGGCTTTCCTGTGCAAGGCAAGGAAGGAAAGGGCCTGGGGTAAATTTTCCCCTCTATGGTTTAAAATGTCACAATATATCTGCAGTTTCTTAAATGATGTTTAAAAGAAATTCAGACAGAATTGTGATTCTTAGGTGTTTGATATGTCTTCTGATTAGTCTTTGTTTGAATTATCTGTACTGCAGAATAATTATCTATACACAATTCCCTACATTACCATTATAACCTAATCACATTTATGTAGCCTTCTGTATGACTTTTTTAATTGGTTCTGTAATAGCCTCAGTGTAAAAAAACAGTAACCTGAAGTGATTAGTCATTCATTATTTTCCCTGTTCCTGAGTCAAAGGAAAAGAGATGAGCTAATCAAGCTCATACCACTTTTCCAGAAGCAGTTAAAAGTCACAGAAGTAGCTTTTACAGGGCAGAAAATCACTTCAATTCCTTCCCCAAAATGACTGCACAAAATTTCATGTGGACCTTCTCCAATATCTTCCTTGAAAATACTATGGGTTTGTTTACATCAGAGAGAGAATTCATGTCATTGTAATACAAAGCCTTATTTAACAAAAAAGAGAAACATATTCCCTTTATGTCCAACACTATCTTATTAACAGGAAATTTTTCACTAAATTAGTAAATATTAAAAGGTAAAATAGAATACTAATAAGTGGTATAAATGAAAATAACATGTATATTATTTATAATACGCAGTTAACTACCCTGGCTTATATTCTGGAGTGAGATGAAATGGCACTATCTTACAAAATTAAAAGCATTGTGGTTAAACAACTACTTCTGTATCTTGAGCCAGAAAAAAAAAAAGTAAAACATAAAGTTTATTGCTTCATATTCTTGATTTAGAATACAATTTTATACACATGTATAATCTGTAGTTATAGGCAATGCACAAAAAAAGTATGAGTATAGTACATAGGTTTATGATAATATTTCATCTTATATATGATTTATGTGCACTGTGACAATATATTTTATGTTAAGCATTATTTAAAGGTAAATGAGTCCACCATTAGAGATTAATATTATTAAAGATATAGATGTCACTATTTAATTTACTAGTACATATGTAGCCAATGTACTCAGTACAAAATATCTTTTTATGTTAATTGCTGTACATAGCTAGAGAAAGTCTCTAATTTGAAGAGTTTGAATCTAATTAGATGAAATGGAGAAAGGAAATAGTTTAGGATAAGGTGCTGAGACACAGATATACTTAATCTCTTCTCCAGTTCATTGATAGTCATTAGGCCAGGGGAAACTGGACTTGGATGTCCTGAGTCCTAATGAAGTATCTTAAATTCAATGACCATCCTTCCCTGCTAATGTCCATCCTTTTCTGCTATTCCTCTCTTTATCTTGTTTTACAGGGTGCTGTACTTCCTTTTTCAGCCAGAGTATGTAATGGTCAAAGATAATACTGGTGCCAGAGGATAAAACTTCCATTAACAAGCTGATGATATCAGATACTGTTACCAATTTATTTATTTAAAACTGCAGATTTGTCAACAGAAAACTAAAATGAAATTTACATTTCCCTGAGTCATCACCAAAAGATTTAACAACTAAACCAAGGGCAACAAGCTAGACTGATGTTATACAAAGGCTAAAGAACTGTTGCTCAGCATCTTCATGGCCCCTTTGCTCTGCAGGTTTGCCTTCAGTGGGATCCCTCCAATGGTCTGCTCCATGCCCCCTGTCCTATTCATCTCTGGGATGTGCACTGGAGTGATATCCTCAGGTGCCAGGACGAAGGAAGAGGCTTCACATAGTTCTCCTTTGCCCAGAACAGCTTCACACCCTGTTGAATAGTTGCCTTCTGACACTGGATTTGCTCAGACTTAGCATGGTCAGTCTGAATATCTAGTTAGGCCCCAAAATCATAATATTGTTGAAAATTATTGGGAAAAAATTGGCTTTCCATCAGCCTTGAGCTTAGCTTTTGGATAACACTTCAATAATGTTTGCAAGCTATTCTCCATGGCCATTAAAGCTCGTTAATTGGCTGCTGATACACTGAGTATGTTTCTCTTCTTTATTCACATGGATCTAGGAAATGAAGCTTTATTAAAAAAATAAATCACTGCATACTATCAGATGCACCATAAAAAGATGAAGGTGGAATGCAGCTCTTACTGGGAGAAACAGAAAGTTTATGCTTGTAAGGGCAGCAGGTATAATTCAAATGGGGCTGTACCTTCAAGAATATTTTTTTTCCTGCAGAATTTTTGATAGAAAGACCTATTTTCCAGCTATGTTTTACCCAAATACATTCATCTGTTTCATCCAAATGGTCACAATATTAACAGATGAGAACAAGGTTTCCAAGTCCTGTTATTAAAATGCCTTTTTTCTCCCTTGTCTGTGTATGTTTTGTCATTTCAACTAGTAACATTTGGCATTTTTTAAAGCTAGAGACTACAGCATGCAAATTTTTCACTGTGATTTAGAAGTCCAATTAGTGTAAGCACATCATGTCAGAATGTACAGAGAAAATAATTACAAGGGGAGGACAGAAGAAAAAAGGTGGGCAGTAAGTGTGAACTTGAAGACTGATAGGAGAAAACAGAATACCTGTCTTGTCGTTGTGTTATTAGAAGCTAACTCTGCTACACTATTTTCTAATAAGATAATTTTTTTTAAAAGATGTACCATTCTAAGTGCCATGAGAGATTAAGAGGATAATAGCACAAGTTGAGGTCTTTGAGCAGGAATTCAGCAGAGCTGTTCACTTACACCTAAATGTAAGAGTCCTTTTCTTATGTTCTTAAGTACTGCTACCTGCTAAAAAGTGTTACTAATTATCCAGATTATATGATAATGTTGCTACAGATCTTGCTATAAAATAGGAATGAGGTATTTCCAGAATTCAATAGAAGCAGATATAATTTTCCAAGCAAATATATTTTAAAAGTATACAAATCCTCTTTACGTATTTTTCACAGAGGAATAACTCTGGGAATTTGACCCCCTAAAAATTCTAATATCCCCTCCCACCACACACTAGTTTACAAAAATATTTTACCTAGAACACTGAAAATTCTCTGTAAATTCTTCTGAAAATTCAAAGTTGTGAACTACATTCTGCACTCACACCCATGAGTCTGTCTATTCCGTTTGTCTTTAAGGTGTGCTGCAAGGCAAGCATAACAGGAACTCACTGAGATCCTGACCATAGTGGGACAGGGGAACATTTGCTCTCACACAGGTGGACAGAGCCTCAAAAAACACACACAAAAAAAAAGGACAGTAGAAACTGATATGCAGCACATTTATGAATTCTAGTCCCAGTTGCAATTTTGGAGCTGGGGGAAACAGAAATGGCAGACACTAATGATAAATCTGTTTGGAGGAGTTGTTTTCCTTGTGAGAAGTAAGAGAAAGCAGCACTCTTGTGGATCACAGGAAAAGCAAAATATGAAACTACAGACCTCAGGGTGTGTCCAGTGGAGCTATTTCTGCTGTCTGGGAGCACACACACTGCTCTTGATGAAGGCTGTCAAGAGAAATGGGGATTGCTGTTGTACAGTACCAGCAGCACCGTGGCTTTGTGGCTGGAGCACTTCTGTGTGCCTGTGCAACCAGTCTCCACTCAGCAGCCTCTGCAGCAGTTTAGCTTGACAGCCCCAAACACCTCGGTCCCTTCTACACTTATCTGGTAGTTTGGTAAGTTCAGGATAATGATATCAGTTTACAAGGTTTAATACCTATATGAAGGGAATGATGCCTCATTTGTATATTTCTACAGACAAGGACCATCTTGTATGTTTTCTACACCCAGGCTGCATTGACAGGCCTCTTTAAATAGCTAATCCTAACATCAACAACAACAAAAAAACCTTTGTCTAAACTGGTCAGTGGTTGCATGAGCAATGACAATCGCAGATACAACAGAAGATGTACAAGTACTAGGATATACAAAATAAAACAGCTGGCTTACATGCACCTTTTAAAAATGATCCATCTCTAGGTTGAGACAGTGGCAAGAAGTTAAGAATAACAGATAATTTTCACACTACCTTCCTCAGAAGCAGGTGGGTAAATCTTCTGTCTGGAGCTATTCAAAACTAGATTAAACACTTCATCAAAAAGTGATTGTTAGGAGAAAGCCTGCATGGGAAAAACACAAACTAACACATCGCTTTAATCTTTCCCTCATATACTGAATAGCTTAGTAATTGAATTAAAATTATCCGTGGCTTTCATAAATACATTTTCTATAGGAACACATTTGATGATCCTCAACAAGTTTGTTTCTAGGCCTGGTAAACACAGGAGAATTTTAATTTTCTGTACAAGTAATATTGCAAAACTATAGCTTTGCTTGCTTTTTTTTTTTTTTTTTTTTTTGTTCAGAAGGATCTGTTTCATGTATATTTATGCTTGTCTGATGAATATAAATACCTGATGCCCATACACCAAGCAGCCATCTGTGTAAAAGTTAGTGTCAGGAAACGCAATGCAAATCTTTTGCTAAATCAATGCCAAAAAGTGATAAAACAAGTATTGTACTACTTGGTAATTGTGATGTAACTTCATTAGGCAGCAAATGAGTGGAGAGGTGGATGGAGAGTCCATTTCTTGTTCTCCTTCCCACCTGCCAGAACCCCTAGGTAACCTGATCTCAGTAAAGGTCCAAGATCTCAGTGAATGACTTGGACTGGTGGCTGGATGTTTTAGCTCATTGGGAGATCTTTGGCACAATGCCATTGTGGGAAAGCTTGTCTCCATCATATAAGCCTTCCTATCTCAGTATAGTTCCTAGCTCTCTCCCAGGACCTGAAGATCCCAAATATTTCCTCTCCAAGACCAGTTTTTTGAGGGAGAGAAAAGAAAGCTTCTGGCTGGGAGGAACTATTTTGCAGCATCACAGCCTTGCGAGGAAGCCTTGGAAGTGAAGCCAGAGCTGCCCAGAGAGCTGGCAGAACTAATGGGAGTCCAGAGCAGAACAGCCTCAGGCCTACAAGTGCCATGGGCTGCACCTACACCAGTAAGGCAGTGCCAGGATATGGGCTCAACCTCCATCCTGTGACTGTTCACAAATGGCCAGCATGCTCTGTGATGTGCACTTGGGCTCATGACAGCTAATGCTCCCTAAGCCAATGCTCCAGCACCATTCAGGAGGCTGTAAGCAAAATACATACAGCCACCCTTATCTAAAGACTATTTAGCTGCCTGGGTGCAAACTGCTTCTGTGGCCAGCGAACAGGCTGTGACTGCTTTGTTTACTACTCCAAATGTAGTGATGGATACCACAATAGTGATGACGCTTCATTCCTTTAACAACTTTTGATACCATGTACATTCAGCTTTGTACTGCAACTCTATGGTGGAATATCTGCCTTTAACAGGGAGGAATTGTGCATCCAGCCACCCATGTGGTTCTGTGTGTGACTGCCTAGGAGAAGTAAGCATGCACACCTTATATTGGAAAATCCGTCTCTCTAATCTTCCATCTCTAGATGGCTATAACACTTTTTTTTTTTTTTAACATTATAAAGATGCAATATTATGCTCACTAATTATTAGGACTCTTTGTGGCAGGAAAAGTATTTTCTTAATCTCTTACTCCAGAGCACCATAAGGGAAATAAAGCTGTTGGTGTTAGTACCTTGGACTCTGAAGAGATGCCACTGCAATTTTGTCACTACTCTACAGAGACCTGTTCATCATCATCAGATTTTTAATTGGTCCAAACTAAACCAGAACTCAGTTGTGTGTCTTTTAAAAACTCCCTCTCTGCATAAAATTAGGTTAAAATATTACCTTAATATGTTCCCCTTATAGATAATTACATTGCTGGGTAGTTATGTCTGTTATTCTTATTTTGCTTTGTAAGTTTTACTCGAAATAAAAGGACATCGATATCTCAGCAGACACAGGATATGCAACATTAATTTTGAAAATTCAGTTTGAAAGGTGAGATTTATTTAATAGTAGTGAAGAAAGGAAAAAGAGGATGCTCCCCAAATACTTTTCTCCTAGATGCGATTTGATTGCCTTTGGATTCTATGGTCTCTGGATTGGAGTTATTGTTATTTTGAACTTCAGGCAAAGCCAAACCAGAGAACAAGTCATGAGCAGGGTTTTGTCCTGAGTTCTTTGATATTCCCACTGAGGCCAGAATTGTTCACTTCTGTGATGATTTCAGTTCAATCCACATTCATGTTTGTACTGTGATCAGACTGGTTGAGATGGATTGATTATTTTTCGGTTGCATTTCACCATTAATGAATGGAAAACCTGATCTCATTAATAACCAGTGTGTTTCAAGCCCAAACTAACTCAGGAATAAATTATTATTTTGCCAGTGGAGTTTTCTGTCAAAAGAAATGATTGAGGACCTGAACTGAATAGGATTAAATGCATTTGACATCAGAATTTTAAAGCATGTAGGCAGAAAACCTGAGCATAACTCAACCTGAGACTGAGGGTTAGGAACTAACATCCTCATTAAGCAGGTTCTTCTACAACTGTACACTTTAATTATATTTCATTACATTGTTTCTTATTAATATTTTACCATTCGGTTCCAGGGAGAGGAAGAAGTATAAAGGAAAAAGACGATAGACTAGGCTCCATTTGAAACTGCTAGGAGTAACTTGCCCAGATTCCCTCAGCATAGTGGGAAAAAATAGTCCTGAAACTAGAGGTCCGACCCTGCAAGCCCAGAAGCAGCAGAGGCAGTGTTTTGCCAGGCATGCCCTGTGAAGGGGCAACAATATCAGGGAGCAGGAGGTACCAGAGGCAGGTTTTGTCTGGCAAGGTGGACACCAGCTGAGATGCTGGCAGCTGCCTGGGCTGAGCTTTCCAACCTGCCTACAGCACAGCCCTACCCTGAGCACAGAAAGGCAAATACTACCTGGGCAAGCTGTCAGTCTGACTTAGTCTGGTAATATCCCTTTTCCTAATCACAGTTTATGGGATTTTTAACAATGTAATCAATTTTGCTAATCCTAATTCACACATACCAATCAACAGATTTGTTGCTTAACAATTTTTAAACTTCTGTGCATATAAACATGTGTAAACCCTCCCAAATTACTAAGAAAACCAATTGATGTAAGTTTTTTTTTTGTGCTGCATCAGCCTTTAATCTCTCATTTCAGGAAATGTGATGTGAAAGAACCAGACAACCTATAGTGGAGTTCTGTATTGGAAATTGGCCTAAGTACAGCATTGGGTCTGGTCATTTGTGAATATTGTGCCAAATACACTGTGTCAAATGTTTTAAACCAAATGGCAACTCATTCCAAGAGTTGTGCCAAGCACTGAAATCGTCTGCCTCTGTGAACAATCACAAGGCATTAAAAAAATGTAATAATTGAATCCTGGAAGTAAATCCTGGAATCACAAGCTAGGAGGGAACTTTCTTTTGCAGATTGCATGCCAGGCTTTTTCTGAATTATTATCACAGATGGTGAAAAATTCCCATGGCCTTATCCTCATGTTCTTTCTCATTCCAAATGGAGTCCTTTGTGAAATACCAGCATGACTGCATATGTTTGAACTCTGACTGTCCACTTAAACGTATGTTTCACTTCAGTGGTGTGGTCTCTGGGAGAGAGCGTTAGGCTCTGTTTCAGGAAGTTTAGAACAATTTATATTCACCCCAAGGCCACTGAAACCTTGCCTAGGATTATCTCTGCTAGACTATACCACTGAACTAGAACAGTCAGCATTGAAGCACAGTTCATCATGCTGTGTCTAATGCAATAGATCTGCACGCTTCAAAAAGTCAGTTCCAGTCTCTTCCTGTTCTCTATACTGAGCTCCATGTGCCTGCTACTTCCCTCAGCTCTTCCCAGTGACCTTTCAGCCACAGAGTTAGTGAGATCTGCTTGTTGATCCAGTGGAAAATTATGTGTGGCTGGCTCTGTGGTCTCTTGGTCGTTGGTCTGTTAGATGACCTCAGGCCAGGCACTTCACCATCCTCTCCCTCCCTGTTATGCCTCGATAAAATGGGGAAGTGATAGTGGTGAAGGTCCCTGGAATTAGTTTCTATCCTGGTGAAAGATCTTCAGTGACGGTTTATTTCTCAGTAATTAGGGTCAGCCTATTTAACTGTCAGAAAAAAAAAAAAAATTTAAGCATGCTCAGATGATGTGATATTTTACATCAGATTTTTTTATGTTTGCATCGACATACAATGACCATTTGTTACTTTTTATAATAGGTATTCAGAACAGATTTTGAAAGTGCATAGTAGCAGAGATCTACAAAAGAAGTCACAGGAGCTGCAAGTGTTCTTATAGCGGGTGTGAAACTTCCCATCTGCTAAAAGTTTGGGATGAAGGTGATGTTCACGTTTTGCAGCTGAGCAGAAGGTGAATTTCAGGAGGGGTGTGGGAGAGCTGACTGCAGCCTTCCTGGTGTGCCCACTGTTTGCCACCTGAGAGGGGCAGAGCTGACTGCCCCACGGTCCTGCCCTCACCTTCCCTCTGCCACACAGCGGCAGCAGCTATAGCTGTGTGTGCCTGAGTTTGTAACCCTTGGGTGACAGCCTATCACACCACAAGGGTGTCCTTTACCTCGGCTGCTGTTGGTGGAGCAGTATAAAACAGCTGGAGTGTGCTTATGGACTTGGCATTTAATGAGGTTTTTGGTGAGTAGTGGTATAAGCCTTATGTATCTGGTACTGGTACGCGGTGTACAAGCCGTATTGAAATGGATCCGTTCCACAGGAAATATGATTTTATGCTTCCTAATTAAGCAATTAATTTCAGTTTTGCCAACTATTTTGCAAATGTCAGAGGACAAAGTTGAGAACAAGTGCATGTTGTATTTGCATCAGGAGCCGAGGGCTAAGGAATTGTGGAAAACTGACAGTATGCAGAGTTGATTTCCAGCCTAATGTTTGAATGCGTTTGAATAGATAGTTAATTTTACATTTTTCTTCACTGATTTGTTATAACCTGATTTGAATCCCCCTAACAGAATAATAATATAGGTTTAAAGAAAGTCTTGGCTGACTGATCTCTGTGGGTGTCCTTGAAAGTCCTTCTTTATTCTTATTACAACTTTGTTCTTTTCCACTGGGAAACACATGTTGTCCTGTAACTCTAAATTCATAAGAGACAAATGTCAAGAAAACTTGTATGGTTAAATAAAAATTGATTTGCACAGTCTGAGACTGACAGCTGTTTCACACAGTTTGAGCCAGTCTATGGAAATTTTGAAAAATTAATAACCAGCAAAATCTGTCTCAAGTAAAATATGCCCAGTGTGTTCTATCAAGATGATACTAATTTTATCCTCTGAAAACAGAGTCTTGAATAAACCTTGGTTCATTCACAGAAATGAATTATTTAGCTTAATAAAGTGATAGCAAACTTGTTTAGTATGAACATGTACTAATTTACCATACTTTATTTTATTATTGCATGCATCAATGTATGTAGATAATTAGAGACCTAATTCAGAAAAGCCCAGAGAGGGATACTCAACATTGTGCCACATGTTACATCGGTTCTGCACCACTGAGGAATCCATTTTATTTATGGAGAATCCCCTTGAAAGTCAACAAGCTGCTTTACACAAGCGGGAGGACTCTGGTCATGCATGTCTAAAATGTGCCATAGAAAAAGACATCATTGCCCATTTTATAGTGTGTTGGACTCCACACAGAGTCTGCTTCTATCAAATAACACTTCTAAGGGATTGCATGCAATAAACGAATCCTCTAGGCTCTTGTTTTCACTGTTGCATGTGCTTCTTCAGTGTGAAAACTTCTGTGAAAGCTTCATGAGCTAAAAATTCTCTGACGTGAGGTGCTGAGACTCTAGGAAGCAAAACTGATAGTGTTTCACCTCTGGGCAACTGTACTCCCATTCTTCTGTGCCCAAAAATGAATATATGACAGAGATGTGGTTTTACAAGACCTACTGTGTGCAAGTGACTATTAAAGTGATATTAATGAAATCTTAGGCAAATTTGCATTTGCTAAGCATATGGGCAGTATTATTAGCATGACATATGCCTGGCATCTGAGTAACAGTCATCAGTATATCTGAAACAGAAGGTACCTGCTTCATGGGTCAGTTCTCTGCTGAAATTTGTGGAGAGTTGAACTGAAATTAAATAATTGCTTAATCCAGTGCAATTTGGAGAAACTATCTGGTCCCTGCATTTCCTATGTAAATCTGGGACTGAAGGAAAAGGTGCTGTTGACTGAGGAGGCTTGTTGAACAAAACTAATCGAGGTGATGCAGATGCCTTCATCATGCAAATAAATACATGTACTAGCAGCACACCTGCAGTGTGATAAAGTGCCCGGTGTGCATGTGGCAGCAGCTCCACAGGCTGCATACTCTGTGTTCTGAAACTAAATCTTTCTTCCTCCTATTGACTCTTTGCCCTCTGGTACATCGAGTTGGCTGCTTGAGACACTTTCACTAAGTACAAAGTCAATTACCAGTAAGTGGTGATGAAGAAAACATTGTGTGATTAATATTACAGTTCAACCTCTCCTGATCAGTCACAGAAAGAGCAGTCAAATAAACTCAACTTCACTTTGGAGAATCACACACTGTTAATGGTGGAGAGTCTGCCTGGAGCCCAAAGGGAAAAACAAGCCACTTGAGGCAAATCTCTCTTCTTTTACGTAGAACAAACTAGTTGAGCAGTGTTAAAAGCAGCCTATTGATTTGTGCCCAGACTGAAAGCCATGCAGTGATGTAAATGAAAATGTGTCAAGAGTCAATATTGATTTTTTTCTTTTTCTTCTTCTCCTTTTTAAAGCAAGGCCACCTCTCTTGGGAAATAGTTAGCTATACCTCTAGGCTTGTCAGTGAGTGAAGTAAGACCCTTTTCCACAAGACTACATATGTCCAGACATCAAATTTCCTTCTTTTACTGAGGGAATATGGACAGCATGCTGAGAGAAGCTGTGTTAACCTTTTTTTTTTTTTTTTTTTTTTTTTTTTTTTTTTTAGAAAATTGTTAGGTGAAAAAAAGAAATTGCAAAGAGTAGAAATCAAATGTTAGGGAAGATCAATTTGCTGGGCTGAGCTTGCAGACTAATACTTGCAGAGTGAAACCAATTTTTAAAACTATCTTTGCTTACAATAAATTTGTGTAACAATATAAATTATACTCAGCAAGGGCCAAGGACAAGGAAAGGGTAGAAAGGGAGTCTTGCTGTCCCTAAACAGGTGTACACTCAGCTGCAGTAGACCTGGAAAGAGTTTCCCTTCACAAAGATGGAGGCCGCAGCAAGAAGACCTACAACAGTCTCTCTTTTGAGTGAAGGCTAACAGAAGAGAAATGGGTGATCCCTAAAGGGTAATGCAAATATATTATTTGTTGAGTTAGCACCATCCTCAGCTAAGGATATACAAAGCAGTTTAGGGAAATAAACTTAGCATTCACCTGTTTTTTTCCCCTGAAGAATCAGATGCAAACTGTGATAACCGTCATTCTCAAATCAATGTTATAGCTTTTTCTGTTAGGTTATAAACTGCAGACATGTTCTTTTAACCAGAATTTCTACATTGCTATCTCTGAGGCAAGTAATATTCGTCCAGGTCTTTGACGAAGACTCCTCCTCTGTAGCCAAAATAAGGTTTTATCACTCTGTGCCATCAAATCGGGCAACTAACTGTCCACACTTTACTTCAAGGTGACAAGAGAACATGGTAGACAGCCCATTGCAGCTCTGATCTTCTAGGAATGAACAAATACTCACAAGGGAGGGTTGTATTTAGTGTGGAGGCAGCCTTATGAGAGATGCTTTTTATTTTGTCACTCCTTGAAGCTTTGTATACTTACACTGCTCCTAGCTTTGTCTGCTGGACAGAAGAAACTATTACATCTACAGTGGCCTCTCTGTGTAAAAGAAACACATCTCTTGACTCTTTATCTACCCCCAAGAAACCCCCACAACTGTCATTTTCCTGGAGTGATAGAAGATCTATTTCAAACTGAAAATAAATAAATGGAAAAATGACATTCTGTAGGGAACCAGACCAAATACCACAGCAGTAAACTGGCAATCTTCCAGCTACTGGCAGAAAAAGGTCCCCCAAATTAGGAAAATGCTGTGGCAAATCGAAAGTGCAATCCCAGGCATATTAAGTGTGTGGAAATACCCCTATAGGTTTCACGTTGATGAGGTTCTGGTTCCAGATGATTAAAATAAAAGTTCATTTTTAAGACTCCAGCAAATTGAATTTAGCCTTCTATTAAATGCTGCAACTGAGTTATAAATGCCTGGTTATTTGGGCTGATGAATTGAAAGATTGAAAGTAGTTGAATGAGAGATGTACACATGGCTCCCTTTTTCATTTTCATCATCTCAGACAGGTTTTTGATTCTTTAGCTTTTTCTTTTTTAAACTCTTTGTTGCCAAACAGAATGAGAACCATAAAGGTAGCCACTTTAAAAAAAAAAAAAAAAAAAAAAAAAAGAGAGAGAGAGAGAAGAAATGCCTGTATAAACTAGATGTAATTTGTCACAAATCTGGAAAGTAAGGCAATACTGAGGTTCATGCATTCTGCCTGGTTTGTCAGGCAGGTTGCTTTACATTATGCATTATAACCATTGAGACTTATTATTATTAAAATTCAGGCAGAGAGAGACAAAAGAAGATATAAAATTACTCCACTGCTATGTTGTGTACATAATGTGCAGAGATATTCACTCAGTGGAATTCTACAATAAATGAAATTAACAAGAAATATGAAAAGCAAAATACTTATGAATTAGATGAATTTTATAAAACTGCTTTAAAAATGTATGAATGGGAATGATCTGACATTAACTTCTTTCCAAATATTTTACTTGTCTCATAATCATGTTCACGCGTAAATGATTTTATTTTGTCAACATAAAAATTTCCAGTCCTGTCTCACACTGTTATTTTCTGGGCACAACTGAATATAATATCGGTGATTCCAGCCAACTTTGGAAACACCTACTTCTTCTGTACATTTTCCTTTTAGGAAAAGGGCTGTAGGTTAGACCCACTTAGATATTTGGTCATGTAGAATTCAGGTACTGACATCTAGAGAATTCAACTAGTATCTCCTGGAGTCCTCAATCCCTGGCATTGTGGTCCACCTTGGAATTGCACAGGAAGACACCTGAACTAACCAGGGAAGAAATAAAGGGGAAAGAAGCATCTGCCTCCGGCTAGACAGACATCTCCTCTCTCTTGTTATTCTTGGCTACAAACACTGCCCTACAGCTACGTGCCAAGCCTTCTTTCTATATTGGATGAAGCAGACACAGTGATATTTCACATTTTTCCTTGTTATTTCTTGAATCCATTCATTCATTCACCCAATGTGAATGGAGACTTGTGATCAATTATTTGTTCTGGAGCAAGGACTCGAATGTTGATAGCTCAGCAGAGTGACCTAACTGTTGTCAGTACTTAATCCTGTATTACTTAACACTGGCCTTAGACATGTTCTGACGGTACCCCTGTGACCCAGCATGACTAGAAAAATTGATGGAGAATTTTCTTGTTTCAGAATTTAGCTTTAGGGACTTGGCATCTTTGGTTTGTGCTGGACACTTACCTCAGGTGCCGTCACTTTTCTTTTAAGACTTCCCAAAAATCATACTGATACAGTCGTAGTGTCAACTCCACCCCACAGTAAGAGAAGTCAACAACAGTACAGCATGAAAGAAATAGAGTTGTAGCTGAGTCTTGAGCTTTCTGAGCTACTGTTTGACTTTTTGGGGGACTTGGCAAGCCAGTGATCTGACCAGATGATGACCAAGCAGACGCTCAATACCAGAAGCTGCCCCAGTGCAGGCACAAGCTGCAGCAAATGAGGGAGGGAAGACCTCTTTTCCTGGGAGTCCTCTTGCTGCACCTAACCAGTCACCTGGAAAGTGAGGGCTCACATGCTTCACCAGCCAGGGCAGAGGTAAGGACTCAGTTATGTCTTTCATTCAGAGAAGTCATTGGTTTCAATAGTGAGTAGTCTTTGAAGCAAAAAGCAGAAAACTGGTCCCTTTCCCAGCTGAGTGCCCTAATTGCTGCCCTATAGTCATGCTCTGGCCCAAGTAATCCTTATTTATTTAATGTAAAAGAAAACAGGTTTCTTAAGAGGAGCAGAGAGTGCTCTGTCCATCTCTCTCTCTGTGGGTATTCATATATGCATGTGCATACATGAAGACAGCATTCCATAGATGGAGAGGTTGCAGTTCTCTTGGGAGGTGAGATATGTGAGTTTGAATCCTCTTAGGCTGGAGGGCAAGGGAGGATTAATTTTGTTTTGTTCATAGTCTTATACTAGAAGAGGATTTTAACAGGGGCCTTGAAGGAGGATGGTGGAGTGACCTTGGGAATGCTGTATGCCTGGTTGTATTTTGTTGAATGCTAAATTGTTGAAGGGTAGAAAGGGTGATAAGTATGGGAGAAGAGGCAAATCAATTAATCTCAAAACTTTATTGATTAAATTAATCATTTAAATGATTCGATCTGGGTGCTTTATGAGATGCATACTTTTATATGTAAGTCACTTGTCTTTTTTACAGATGAAATGCTTTGAAGTCACTATAATGATATGTCCCATTTCTCAGCACAGGACAGAGAGGGTAGACATGATAATAGCTTATCTGTTTTTATTTTAAAAGGAATCTATTTGAAATATCTTCCAGATGAAAAAAAAAAAAAAGAGAGAGAGAGAAAGAATAATATGGATGAAATAGCAGCTGTTCAAAAGCTCTGAGAAATCTTTATGAAAAACAACATAAACAATTCCGTTGTTTAATGTTTTCTTTGCTTGTTCAGGTGTTACATTCAGAACTCTATTCAGAGTGTAAAAGAAGAGGCTGTGCCTCACTTTTAGAAAATAACATAATATGTGACTCACATTTTGGAGAAAAGAGAGGGGGGAAAAAACATTACTCATTTTTCTCTTCTTTCACTCAACTTTTAACCTTCTTTTAACACTTACCTTATTTTAACCACATGCTTCTGTCCTCTTGAATTCAACACACATTCCTTAGTCTCTCACTGCTGGAAGAGGGAAGAGTCTGTCTAAGTCCCATTGCTTTGAGGCTGTAATGGTGGGGAGAGGGAAAGCAGAGAATTTGGTTTTGTTTAGAAGAAAAGGAAATAGGCATGGGGAAAGAAATACTGTGTGAATAGTAACAAAGATTATGCATTCAAAAACCTTTCAGCCCTCCTCTCTTTTCCCTCTGCCCACCCCATGAAATTGGTGTTGCTTTGATCCCATCGCTCTCTCTCCTTTTATTCAGTAACACACAAGTATGTGATCCTTGACCTGAAACATATCAATTCCCATTTCCTTTCCTGCTTAACTCAGATTAGGAGGAGGAACTGTTTAAAAAACAATGGTTATGAAATGGATTTTTAATGTGAGCTCGGTACTTTTTGTGAATGTTTGTGCTAAAAGAATTTAACCTGCCTGATTACTCAGAAACAAAAGCAAATACAAATAGACTGGGAACACAGTTAAAATGTGATTTCTAATTTATTGTACTGCTAAAGAGCATATTTTAACTCAATTTGCCATGCTCTCCATGATTACTGTAGGCTTTTAAATAAGAAAAACTCTTCCCAGTGAAAGATCTGTATTCTTTCCCTTAAATAAAACAGTATTGCTTATGCCTTCTAATCAAGGATACTGTTTACAGGACAGATAACTGTTAAGTCTTCTTTCCATTATTGACTACATGATTTATTTCCTTTTGCAACTCCATTTAGATGTGCTAAAAACTCTGACTGTTTATATTCTTCTCAGTGCCTTGCTCTAGTGTATGAATGCAGCACAGTAACATCAAAACAGTGAAGTATGGAGTAAAGTCCAAGCTCCTGGTCATCTGCGTCAAATAGCTGTGGCAATCTTTTCACTGTTTTTTTTTTCCGCTCTACAGCAGAGCATGTAGAGATGTTTTGCAAATAGTGTAGTCTTGGATATAGGCATAAAGACTTCGTCAGCCTAATGGAACAATTAACCATGCTGCTGCTCTTGATCTGCATAATTTTGCTTTAAGATTAGAGTGATAAGGTGAAGATTAACACCTCTGGGTCAGTGCAGCTTATGAGACATGATTTATTAATCCTCAAAGAAAACCTTAATTGGACACTGGAGCGCTCTTTCCTTCATTGTTAAACACTGCCAATTCCCCAGATAATTAGGGTAGATGGTGAACATGATAGAGACTTATTGTAATTAGATGCACCAAAACTAAGGTAATGATTTTTTCCCCTGGGAACACCATGTGTTATTTTCTCCAAATAAATCATTGCCAAGGTTTGCGAACACGTGAAAAACATCCCCTGCAAATGGTCATTGACTACCCAAACATAACTTATGGAAGGAAGCTGGAGAACGAGATTCATAAGTATTCTTTGATTTAGAGGAATTGTCTCAAATCCCGGCCTTCAGAGCACAGAGAATTTACTGTGCAAGCAGGTTAATGAGCAGGTTGATTTATTGTTATTTTTTTACCTGTCGTTACTCATTCTTTCATCAGGTTCTTTCCATTAACAGGCACTGATTTATAGGAAGAAGCAGTCCTCTAAGGGGTTTGGTAGGTTTTGAAACCAAATCTCAGAAATACTTTCTTTTTCAAAGAAATGTCTCTTTACGGGCAGTATAATGAATGGGTTCCTTATAATGCAGCATGCAGCTAAAGATGGGAGAAAAATCTGACTGCGTACAGTTCTAGCTACTGTACCCTAGTCTCAAGATATGGAGCTGTGTGACTCAAGGATTCATTCAGACGCTTGGTGCAGTGCAGCCCTGATGAAATAAGTTAACATTCTCATTAGGGGCTGGAGCAATCATTTGGAAAAAGCCTCCTTTGCTGCATTTGTTTACCGTGTCACAGGAAGCATGTCCTCAGTCAACTGGGATAATCATTGTCAGCATTTTACATAGTTACAAAGCAAAGTAATAAGCCAGATTGTCAAATTATGTCAATCATGTCTAAACATAAACAAGCAAATTGCTGTATGCAGATGGAAAATTTGTAAAAAAGCCTAGATAGTCAGTGCAGTGTAAACAGTGCACATCGTGAGACTGTGATTTAAGACTAATATCTGGGAGAATGTGACTTTCCACTATGTGGCTCTAAAGCCAGATTGCTTTCTCTATTAAATTGTCTAGTGAGACTTTTGACATTTAGGACACTGACTGAGGAGAACTTGTATCATTAAGCATTACGCTCTGTTTCTCCTACCCCATCACTTTACCCACCACATTATCACACTGGTATATTAGTTGTCTTCTTGTTGCCTCTGAGTCCTCAGGATTTACTGCAACTTCACACCCAGACTGACATCCCAAGGCTCTAGCCAGAGGAGAGATGAGAATCAAGAATTGGTGTCAGAATTTTTTTTCCACTAAAGACAGAGGAGAATTATATAAATTCCTACCCATCCCTGTTGGGTATTGGAGTCATCTCTTAGCCCAGCGGTCCTGATGTCGGCTTTCTGAGTGACAAATCCTTTTGGCACTTGTCATCTTTGCACCAGACACCACCCTGGGGGGGGGGAAAGGACCTGTTTGTGACTGGTAGTTGCTGAGCGCTTGTGTGATTTCACCCCTACCCAGGCTGATACACAAGAGACAAAAGAATTAAGTTTAAAAAATGCCATAAAGCTTTCAGAATGCTTAAATAGACTGAAGTGAAGATTGCACGAGAAAGTGAGATAAAAAGTTAAGACATTAATGTGTAGAAAGAACAAAATATCTATTAAATTAATCAATGGGTCTTTTACAGTGGCAAATATAATTTAGTTAAGGAAAACACAGAGAATATAAGAAGAATATAATGAGTTTCTCACCTTTTCTAAAAGCAAGGATTGAAAAGAGCAGTTATTGACTGTCAGGCATGTTTTTCAGAGGGGAAAAGCATGCTCCAGAGGGTGGGTCTCAGAGCTGCACTGAAGTCACAGACCTGTCTGCACTGGACTGTCCCAAGGGAGCTTGGCCTTCAACTCACAGCAGAAAGATGTCACCTGATTGGGAACGCTGGAACACAATATGCACCAAAAACAGTTTCTCTCTTTACTCATTTTTAGAAGGAAATAGCAAGGAAGTAATATATATCAATTCCTCAGCAATTTTAATGGTCCTTTGAGAACATGATGAAATAATAGGAGAAAAAAATAACATATTTTGTAAATAGGGACAAATGGCTGGGGTCCCAGGAAATGGCAAGATCTCTGTTATTTTACATACCAGTGCAAATCATTCTTTCCATTAGGTAAGTCCCAAAGCATTTGATGTTGGTTCTGCACAAGACGTAAATTGTATTGTTCAGTGTCAATGAAATGTAGACTTGTTTTTTTACTGAAAATATAGTGTGGCTTTATCCCGAGTTTGTATATTCTGATACTGAAACCTCATAATTTTGATGGTCATAACTTACTGATGAATGACTAGTTTAATGCAGATTTGTTCTCTCAAAGACTACACATGGCTACAGGTTTACCTGCAACACTATTGCATGTCCTATTGTATTGATTTCCACTGATTTGTGATCAATATTATTTGGGATTCTTTCATTTGTCCTGCATAATATGGAGTGCTTGGTCTGTATTGCATTTTTTCTTTACTAACTTGGCTTTGAAACACCATCCTAGCTACACAGAGCACAGGAATCCAAAGACTCAGGCTTTTGCAATACCTCTCCCCTGTAGCATCAAAAGACTTAACTCAAATATTGTTTGTTGTACTATAACAGCTTCTCAAGAGTTTAAGTATCACAGTCTGAATCAAGGTGCAGTGTGGAGTGTCTCTCCTTCTAATTTTCAATGTTCATGGCCAAACACAGGCACCTGCTATTCTTGAACAGTTGCCTGAAACTCGGGCAAGAGAAAAGCCAGAAGCACTAAATTAATCTATTAGCGTAACACACAAGAGGGGGTGAGGGTGAACAAGCTTAACAACTGCATCGTGCCCCATCTGATTGGCGTACCAATGTTATTAATTTAAAGCTGAAACAGACATGTGTGCTTCTTACCATCCGTATATGTTATGTTGGAGTCTCATCCCCAGAAAGGGGGAAACAGGGAAAACTTAATCTGCCATTCTGAAGAAAGGCAATGATATTTCCTTTTCTCAGTGTGAAGCAGCCTTTGCTGAGCAGGAATTTAGGAGGCCCATAGGGTCTGTATCTGCTAGCTGGCACAGAGGTTCATTTTAACTTCAGCTAACCCTTTGGGAGAAAGTAAACGTATAAAGCATCTTTTTTTCCACCTAACTTCATAATAAACTTCCAGAAGAACAAAGCTTGACAAATCTCACTGTACAATTCTAATTAAAATAGATCTTCTTTTAAAAAAGCCAATTCCATTAAAAAAAAAAAAAACACCAAGCATAAACAACAACAAAAAAATTCCCCACAGTTCTGCTTCAGTCTCAGTCACACTAGAAAAATGAGTATCCATAAGCTTTTAGGTCTTGTGGAAGAAAAACATACACAACCTGACTGATTTTAAAATGCTATCAATTAGAAAATAGAGTTGAGTTTTTTGATTTGAATTTAACTGATTTGGAATGGATTTGTCTCCTTGTCTACTATTAATTAGCAATAATATTAGTGTTGTTCTTCCACAGGAATTTCAAACAGATCTGCCTTCTTATAAGGCAGATGGTTAGTACAGCTCAAAGCACTCTCAGTCACAGCAAAGATCTCAGATCCATTATTTCTGTTAATTGGCAAGGGAAGGTTTTATTGGAAAAAATGGTTACACGAAACAGAGGAAGAAGTTGTCAGTGGAATGAGTTTATCTTTTCCAAGCTGCAACCTGACAAATGGCTACAGGCAGGAAGGGCTGTGGCATTGTCAGGGTGTTGCAGCCATCAAGGCTTTGATGCTGTCCCACTGCAGGGGAATGTATAGGAATGCGGTAAGGTAGCGACTAGCATGTGCTCTAGAATTCCAGGTATTAAACCAGTGTCAACCAATCTGATCCACATTTTTATCTAAAGCATTAGGCCAGACCTTCCCTGGCCAAAAGCAAACTCAATTGCATTATCTTCTGTTTGTTCAAGGGATAAGCCTAACAGCTGCTCTTGTTATGTAACATTTATATCTTTACAGAGGCTGCAATAACAAGGGAAGCTCCATGTGTGTGGGCTGGCCCCTTCAGTGACCTCAGAAGGAGCAGGATCACAGCCCTGGGCAGAGCAGTCTGACGGGAGACAGGAGACAATTGAGTGGATGGCTTTATTTTCTTTTTTATTTTTCTTTAACCTTTACACTGCAGAGTAAATACTAGTCTGCAGAAGTACTTTCCATTAATATTCAGCTGACAAACTTAATTTCAAACCAAGTATTTGCTATTTTCGTGGATGGAAAGAAGACATTAGCATTCTGAGAGATAAAAGACATTTTTTATTTTTTATTTTTTTGCCTGGTGCATGAAAAGGTACAAACACATTCATAGTTCTACAGCTGGTTTCTCCAATATATCCTGGTAGAGCTCTGAGGATTTAGGACAAAGGGAGTGAACATACACAGAGTATTGTTTTCTTTTGTATCATCCCTGCTCTTCACACAGCAGTGTGAATAAAGCCTGAAGCTGGGCACTGTGAAAACTGATGTGGAATGGCACCTTTGGGTGTAACCTATGCAGAATGATATTTAGTGCCAGTTATTATGTAGTACTAGCCTAAGGATCCATGCAGAGATTCATGACCTGCACATATAAATAGCACAGGGATCTTAAGGTGGCTAGGTTTAGAGAAACGCCCTCTCACTGAGTCTTACTAAGCTGGACTTGGCAGCAGGAGTGACCAGCTACTTGGCTTGTCCCTGATGGCCTGGGGGCGTGGGCAGACCAGGAATGAATCCAATACTTTCTCCATGGGACAGGCTTCCTACCAACTGGCAATTGTGGAGAAGCAGAGAGCAGCAGAGAGCAGTTGCCCCAGAGCAGAGAATCGCTGTTTGCCTAGGATACGTGTACTTTGTGTGAAAACTTTGCTCCTGGACTCCCAGGAGGACCATGATAATGGTTCCTCTGACATGGGCCAGTTTGAGAAAACTACTGGTGCTGATGAAATCTGGGCATATTTTCTGCAGGTAGACTTAGCTGGTGAGGGCACTGAACCAGCACCTTTCAGAGGCAAAAGCAATATACCTACAAATACAAATGGTAAGAATAGAAGGAGGTGTTGCAATGGAAATCAACTTTTTCTGCATATATTGAGCTTCAACTCCATGGTACTTTTCTACCTACTACATACCTGTGTTTTACTAACCAGAATGTAGCAACATCCTTAGCTCATCTAATGCAGCATAAAGACATCTCTACAACTGCATAGTCTGTTAGGCAACTATTAAATAGACAGCATTAGGACCATTAACTTGGAGGTAAGATGAGCCTTATCTCATACCCCACTATCCAGAAGTCTGATTCTGATGATAATAACAATGTGGCCACTGACATCATGCCACCTGCTTGGCTTCTTGTTTGTGATCAGTCCCACAGAACTGCTAAATACATTGAATTTCATCAAACACAATGCTCTTAGAAGAGTAAAAGTGCCTGCCACTCTCAAGAGTGAGAATTGCCCAAGGAATCAGTACAGAACATTAGCATATTAATCTCCATATAAGATATCACTAGAAAAAAATATGGTGGTTAGTTAGCAGCAAGAATGTTCATGGAGTCATGAGAGGAGCATCTTCAAAGACCAAAGGATTACAATGATCCTGCAGGTAGGACAAAGTGCTACTTGAAAGCAATCAGTGAATTAATCCATAGTCAGTACTAGAAAAATAATTGTAGGTAATACTGTAGTACTGTTTCCTTTTTCTAGGCTGTGATCTTCACTTGCAGAAAGCTGGGCCTGTTGCAGAGATGCCAGGAGGCAAATTGTTCTCCTGAGCTCCTGACAGGGCCCTCAGGTGGGGAGGCGCCAGCGCTCTGCAGCACAGGCAGCTCTGTCACAGGCTCTCACAGCCAGCTGCTCAGTATGGTTACCACCCCACGGACGCCGAGTTTTAAGCAGATATCAACGAGTTTTCTTTGCATACAGGAAAGCACAGCTGGACAGAAAGGTCCACAAACCCTCTCCCACTAGAGCTTCTCCTTCCTTCTCTTTTCGAAGAGGGCCTCAGTCAAGGAGGCCTGGGAAGAGGCAGAAACAGATGTGCCACATGGGCAAGTTATTTTGGACCAGTGTAATTGAGCCTACTCTTGTACCAAACAGTGGGGTTAGTTTTCCTCAAGGCTAATTAGCACATTGTTCTAGATGTAAAGCTACCTATACATATATTTTTAATGGAAATCTGCCTGATAGCCTGCTACCTGGTAGTTACATCAGGTCGGTGGCCATGGTGAGACATGGCAGGAAGGGATGTAACCACGTTGTAGGAGTAAAGCAGGAGGAAATCAATCATAATAAACATTTGCTAAAGAATATATAGTAAGTTCTGGAGTGGAAAAAAAAACTAGTGTCTCCTTCACACTCTTTATGGTGAAGTAATTGAGAAGCTGTTTCATTAAGATGCTATTGCAGTTCAGAATCTATGCGATGAACTGCCTAAAAAATTAACTTCAAGGAGACAGACTTAAAGGATATAAAAGAGGATCCTTCTCTGAACTTAACCAGCATAGCACATAATTCACTAAGCTTTAATAGTGAATTTATGGTGTGGAAAAAATTTATTTCGTATCCCATCTTCTCACCTGGGGAAAAAAAAAAAAGAGAGAGAAAGGAAAACAGAAATATTTCTTACATAAACTTTAGTTACATTTACTGGTGAAATGGCAGGATGAAAAAAAGTAATTTGGGTTCAGGGTCAAGATGAAATTCTGTTCACATCTCAGTCCTTTACACATTGGTCTGTGGAATGAGAGAGCTGAATAGAGGAAGAATTAACTGATTTCTTTTAAGTTTAGTAATTGGAAATGCAAAATGAATATCATTCTGCAGGCATGGTGACACAGGACAACGCAAGCTAACAAAATGATGGTAGCCCTGGTAAATAATTTATGCACCATATCAAAAGCTGAATGAGATAAAGAAATGGAGACCCCATTTGAAAATTTGGAAATTGCTCTAAGCTCTTCCTCCAGTGACTCCCAAGAGGATGTGCGTGGACCACTAATAAACTCTGTGACCATATACAATTCATAAACTTTCCCTTATTTTCTGATTTTCAGTGCTTACAGTTTATAGTTAACAGAGGAACACAGACTGGGAAAATCCTGGTGGCAACTGAGAGAACATAAGCCAGCTGATTCTTCCACTTAGTCTATTTATAAAAGGCATCTGTTTTCATCCCAGACTGCACATATATTTGCTATTAAACTTAGCACATTGAAAACAGAAAAGAAAAAAAAATCTGCTCACATCCTCATGCCTACTTTATATTTTTATGGCATCTATTACAATGTGAGATCATAACACAACAAAAGCCATTTCAGGATGATTTTTATTAACAGTAAGTGTTCAGCTGCAGTTCTTAGTTAACATTCAGACTGGATTTATAGATTCATAGTTATAGATTTGTTCAGTGGCAGTAGAGCAAACTCAGAGCAAACCAGTGGATGCTATCTGAAGGCAGTGGGGTGTTTCTGAATGCACTACATAGCAAGAAACTTTCCCCTCGCACAGTCACATTGGAAAGATATTACTAGATTAAACAAATCTAAAAATTACATCCAGGTAAGATTTACCTTGAAATTATTTTAATGGTCACAGTAACAAGCCTGTGAAATCATATTCTGAAAAGACATGGTGGGCAAAAGGGTTATTTTTAATTAACTCTACAATTTGTTGCTTGATTTCAGGCACAGCACAATTCAGGTGCACAAGCTGACTTTTGTAATCTAGTGTGGATATGGGTAGTTTGATGATTTGCCCTTGTGAGAATTCAACATCAAATATTTTAAGGTATTAAGATTTTTTTTCTCTCTAAGATGCCTCGGAGTGCTAATTTTTATTTTTGCACTCTGTCTAGAAACAGGGAGCAGTCTCCCGTGTCTTTCTGAGGGAAACCCTCTGCTTCCTACCTTGAGTACGCAGACAGAGCACAGCAGACTTCTCAGCTGTGTGAGAGGTTTCAAGCTGCTGAAAGGCTGTGATGGCACCCATAGCCTCTGCTGCCACATGTCAGATAGAGCAGGATCTGGCTTGAGTGATCACCGCAGAAGCCCGTAGAACACCAGATGAGGAATCTCCAAATAGCTTCACACAGACATCAAAGACAAAAAGAAATCACACAGAGTTCTTAGGGCACCTTTGCAGATCTGTTGTCCTGGGAAGGTAGATGGGAAAGAAGGTGACTACCACCAGCAAGCTGCAGAAGCTGCTACAAGGCAGCTGCCCTTTAGAGATCCACTGTGCTCATGCACAGGCTGTCACAAGGCTGACAAAAGGGATCTGTCCCTCAGCTCCTCCCTGCCTGTCCTGCCTGCCTCTGAGAGCTTATTGAGTGTTACTCGAATATTGTCGACTTCATTAATTTCCTCCTACCATCAACTGATGAGTAAATTATTCATAAGTAAATTTATAAATTATTCTACCAGTTCTATTGATGATTGAATAATATTGACCAGAAAAATTATTCACTTTTCTTTTCCCATACCAAATGACAAATAAATTATTTGTGAGTATTCTTTTTTTCATTATTAGATCAACTCTTCTACCTATTGAGACATTTATAAGATGTCAGTCACTCTCGTAGCAGCACAATTTGTAAACAGAACTCTTTAGCACCTACATTTTCATGGAGAAACAGAATTAATTTAACTTTATTGTATACTTATATGGCAGTTGTTTTAAATAGGAGGTCCTTTAGAACATGAGGAGGTGGGTTTGTATATTTCAAAGCCAATTAAACAAAACGCTGAAATAGTCTAGAGCAATTCTCACCCAACCAATGTATTTTGAATTGTGCAGACTATTTTACAGTTTTCTATATTTAAATGAAATAGTCAGTGTTGATGCTGCAGCGAGCTCATGATCCCAAAAGGTATTAGCATGTAGATTCTGTAAATGAGCATCAGAAGCAAATCCAAACCAGACAGATACCTTGATTAATGGCCAGTCCAAATGTGAACTGGACAGCCCAAAGGTTATTTCAAGTTCCTGGATAAATTACATGAGATTTACTTCTGGCTAGATCCATTGTTTCTTATCTTTTTTCACTAGTTCACCATTAACTTTGTGGCAGACAGGTGATAGCCTCTTCTAGTGGCATCATTTCTGCATTTTACCATGAAGACAAAATGTGTCTATATCCAGTCTATAAGGGCAGTCTGTATGGTGACTGTCATTATGATAGGTCAGGGAAAATAATAAATGAATCTGTCTCTGGGAAAGTGATACTAAGTCATAAATACTCACAAAGAAAGCTCCAAGTCCATCAAGCTGCATTAGCATGAAATCATTGTAAAGACTGTGAATAGTACACTGAAAAGTATTCTCTAAAAAGTTACTCTAAAAGAGACAGAGACAGAAGGCATCTCATGCCTTCTGTAATTTTTTCAGATGTGATTGCCAGTGAGAATCAGAAGCACATACCTCTCTATTCTGCCCTTTTTGTTGCCTCAGATGCTCACCAGTAAAGCATGTGCAAAGACATTTCAGCTGACTTTTTATTTTTCTATTTTTTTTAATTCAAAACCATGAAGCAGGCCTATTTGCCAAGCTGAGTGTATGTAAGAGTGTGAATATAACCCCAAGATGGCAGTTACTTCTACAGCTCACACTGCACAAAGAGAGGAAGATGAATGGGCTGTGCAAGGGAAGAAGGACTGCTTAGTGAGCAGAGAGCTCATTTATGGGGAACTCTCCGGCACCGTGCAGCTCTCTAGCACCTGGATGCTGCAGACATGAGCTGTCTCTCCTTGCTTTCCCTTTCTTTTGCACCCAGATGGGGGCTGTGAGCTGTCACTCAGGCCCATATGGCAGTGTAATATTGACCTTTAAAACACATGCACAGCAGAAAATCACAGCTCTTTAATTTTCAGAGAAATTTTCACGTCTCCCTCTTTCATGAAAGCATTGTAAAAAGTTCCTGGTTAAACTGGCATTCATATTTTCACTTAGAATTCCACATTAAAATGAGCAGCACTACTTAGAGAAGCCTTGTGGTCAGGGCTTACAGGGGAAGCATCTAGACTTTGCATTCTGGAAAATAAATGAGTGGTCTTTGGCTTCAAGTTTTTAAAATCCCTTCGTCCCTATTTCCCCGGTAGAAACCCCATGAAATACCCAGACAAAGAAATATATAGAAAGGTATGACAGAGAAAGTAGGAAGGTAATAAAAGGGTGCCTACACAGATGTGGCACAGCCAGAGACAGGCTGGAAGAATGCTCTTTGTAGAGCTGTTCAGAATGCATGTGAATGAAGCACAGTTATATTGGTCAAGGTCAAGGAGAAAAGACCACTGCAGTAGTTAGGATAAAATGGTAAAAGGAACCTATGGGAAAATTTTATACATATAGGCATGTAACAGACTGTATCTTTAGGACATTTATGCAGAAAGAAGTTATGAAATTTAGCCTGCATATGAGATTTCAGAGGGTAGCCTGAGCTGAGTATTAAGGGTCTGAGTAAAAGACAGAGATGTTATTGATCCAGAACCTATGTAGGTGCTCCATATTAGACAGTGTGATGTCTTTTTATTAGTGATGGGTCAGTCTAGAATATGAACTTGGACAAGAGAAAACTGATGAGCAAGTGTTCTATATAAAGATAAGCAAGTGGGCAAGAGAGAATGGCCTGTTCCACAGGACACTCAGGGGAAGCTGAGACTGAATATGAAGTAGATCACAGAGTCACAGAAGCTGAAGAAGATGTCAGCATACTTAGGTGTCTTGCAGTATTTTGTATTTGGAGTATCATCTCCACAGTCATTTGCATTGACAACAGGAAAAAGGACTTTTATCACTGCTCCGGTTTAGCAGCCAGAGCAAGATACAGCTGTGCAGGCAGTAGGTATTACTGCAACACACACAGCTTGACGGTTGGCATCAGTATAGCTAGGCCAATGTATCTGGCCTGAGAAGCAAAGATTAAGATTAGGCTGCAAAAAAATGTTCAGACTCATCCAAATTATTCTTTTATAACATGTCCATATATGCATAGAGGGGTGGGTAGTTGCAATATCTCATACATTGGAATTTGTTCTCACTGGAGAGTAAAAGCCATGAGCAAAAATGTACCTAGTTATTTTTTATTGTAAGTGCAGTGTACCAGCAAACTATATTTGCAGCTTGGTTAATTTTTGCTGTTAAGTTTTCCCATCGATGCTTTTGATTCCTAGAAATATTTTACATTTAAGTATATTTTGCTATGAAATATTTTACATTTAAGTTCATTTTGCTACTTTTCTAAAGGAAAATCACAGGAAACAGCTTAAGGAGCTGCAAGAGGCCATCTAGGTTTTGCTACCATAATAGCTAGGAGGAGAATTAACTTAAATTTTCTGTCAGTTTTAGTTAATTAAAGAACCTTCAAACAATCATTTCGGGAAGGGCAACTTTTTCCAGGGGAAAAAAAAAAAAAAAAGTCTACAAGCACGACTCAAAGTAGTGGAAAAGAGCATTTTAAAATTACAAGTATATGAAAAGATGTAATTTTATTTCATGCTGAATTACATTATGCAATATCTCCCTGATTTCGTATCCTACTCAGTCCAGTGAAACTCTTCATGACAAAGACTGGATTCTAAATGAAGGCCAGAAGAGGAAGAAAGCTCTGGATATCTACCTGCTTATCTTCTCTCTGAAGACTCATAATCTTCATGTTTAAGTCTTTCCCAGAACTGAAAAACAAGCTGCTTACTCTTAACATGACAGTAGTATTGACCTTCCTTTATGATTTCTCTTTACTTTTGCAGTCATTCCTCCCTTCTCTTAGATTTCTCTGCATTTTGCTCCTCAATCTCATTTTTCCTTTTCTATTGCTGTTTTTGGTTGCAGCTCTTGTAATGGAATCTGGAAGAAATGAGGCTGGTATTCTCTTTTGAAGAGTCTGAAATTAGTATCTGTTATAAACTTTCGACAGTCAGAATTGCAGCTCCACAGGGTTTCTATCCTAGTGTCATCAGCTCCACCATTCCTGAGAAATGGAGCAGAAAAGGAAGGTGATCATTTCAGAAGAAAAGGAGAGAAGTAGCTGGGGAAACACCATTAATTCAAAGAAAAGGGCCAACCCTATCAGATTAATCTTGTGCTCTATGAAGAACAGTGCAGGGTAATATACTCAGTATGCTGGCAAGGAGACAGGCATCTATATTTTGGACTAATGAAGTCCTATTAAGATCTATGTGCTTGGAAGCATTCCTGAAGCACTGTACTAAGTGTGGATCGTGGCAACCTCGTCATCATTCAGCAGAATGTGGCTGCCTGCCTTGCCAGCTCAGATGCAATAAGGCAGTATTCCTAAGCAGATGTGTCTGAGACCTCAAGGGCATCAAAGCGTCTGAGATTCATAACTACTCTGATAATCTGGCAGCAGATCTGTTTGGCACAGAGCACTGCAAAGACAATAATGAGCTTTGGAGTTTTCACTCTTCCCAACAGCATCTTGCTCAGTGTCTTTCAGTGAGATGCAAAAAAACAGAAGGGGTCAGGCTGAGAAAGGAATGTGATAAAGAGCTGGTTCTGGCCTTCTGTACTGTTGTCCCTTGACACAGCAGCTTCCTAGAGGTGGTAAAACTATGGATAGATGAGTCTTCAGGGTGTCTGGAGTTAAATGTCCTGTGGGCAGTGGATTAAATAAATAGCCATTACCACTCTCTATAAGTTCAAGAGAAGCCAGTTATCTGAGTGTACCACCCATGCCAGCCGTGAGGGATTTGGGGTTACGATAGTGTGCTAAATCCTGTGAAATGAATGTTAAGTTTTCTTATCTAGTATCCACATACAGATGCTGGTTTTGTGGATGGTCTACCAGAGTAAAGAAGCCTTTCTGGAGAAAAGTTCTTACCACTTCTTTACACAAAGAACTGCCTTCAAGGGCAGCTTAAAGGCAGTCATGTCAAAATTCTACAATGGCAGACAAAAAAAAAGATATTTTAAAGTTATTGTCACAGCTGTGGCATAAGATTATAGGAAATTTTTATGTTGAAGTTTGTATGTATCATTAACTGGTTTTCACCAGCTTTGCTGAAATTTTCTTCTTCACCATTTCAGTCAATATGAGTCACGACGAGAAAAGTACATTTAGTGCACAGAGACATTTAACTGAATTCGTGAACTTGTTCCACGTTGTGAGCATATCTCCTGTTCTTCCTTCATGACCTGAATCAAGCAAGTGTGCATTAATCTTATTTCATCTCATCTCACTCTTCTGCTAGAGAGAAAAAAATTGAAGCACTGCAATCACTCATAAGAATTAATTTTCTCTTTGATATTAAAAATATGAATCATTAAACAAAATTTTTAAAAAAATCCAAATTCCATTTCTGCAGGCTCAGCACATTGCCATTCCCTCAGAAAAATACTGTTTTCAAAGCTTTCAGTTCCCATTACCCATTTCATTTTACTGTGTCAAAAAGGGGAAGAATTTTGTCTGTTCTTAGGATATTCGATGCTATTAGGAATGAAAAATCCTTTTTCGAATGAAAAATAATGTTCTACTTTATCTCGATTATTCTAGTTCTTTAATACAGTCCACATGGTGCAGTAGTACTTTTGCAATTAAGCCACTGAAGTCAAGGGTACTGGGGAAAAAGTACAGCAGAACTGTGTCATTTCCTTACCACTGCCCCAGGCCTTCATCAGTGATGAGACAGTACAAAGGGAAGGGGAGGACCTGGAGGAGGCTAAAGAATGAGCAGGAGTATGACCATCTATTCCAGCCAGACCATGAAGAAACGATGAACTGAGGAGATGATGCACAAAATTTGGGAGATGATTCCCTCCTTTCTCAAAGATTCCCTACCCCAGAAAAAAAATCTAAGTGCTTGAATTGTGTGAATTTAACTTACAGTGGCAAATGCAAGAAGCTGTAGTTAACTTTTAAGAAACATAATGCAAAATCAAGAGAAATGCAAACAAGCCAGCTGATCAGCTCCCTGACTTATTTTCTCAGTCACTGTATCTAAATCCCACATAAACTCAAAGACTTTTCACAGTGTATGGAGACAAACATTTGTTGATCAACAGATGACCCCTGCTGGTGTGCAAAATAAATAAAAATTTAAAAAAAGAACTATGCTGACTGATTGATAAATTCAACTAAAAAAAAGCCCTCCTATTTATCATTTTTTTTTCAGCCTCCTTTGTGCACATTTGCCTGTGGTTTGTACTTCAATTTGATTAATCACATCACTCTATCAAGACTGTATCTCTTCAGTCTGTTTACCAAGCGATTATATGCTGCCTTTCTTTCTTACACTTCTTGCCATAATTAACCACATGCTATTCATTTATAAATAGCATGTTCTCATCTCTACTCCATGTGTCCAGAATTTTCCCTCTGATAATTTTCAACAAGTTCCTGGCAAGTACCTTCTCTCATTGTCTGTTTATTTGGAATAGATGATTATAACAACAGCTTCTGTTTTCAGTGCTTCAGTGCAATTTGTGATGTTATCAAATTCAGACTTTTATCAGTGATACCATCATTATTGGTGTGCTTTTTTCTGTTTTCCCCTAGCCATTTGACTTTGACCTAAACTGAATAAAACTTATTTTTACAAAAGTTCACCAAAAATTCACATTATTTGACCAGCACATGCAATATCTTCCTTTATCCATGATCACTTGATCTTGTCAGGAACGGTCCATGTGTTTTTCAATTTGTATTATCATCAGAGTTCTACATAGTTGTGTTGTCTTCTCTTGCCAATTCACTCACTAAGCCCAGTCCTCTCAGTGGCAAGGATGGGAACGTGGGGAATGCGGTTAGGTGAGGCATTCACATCAATATCCTGATATGGATACTTTCTAGTGCTAAATTAAGCTTCTTTATTTAACTTTACCATGTCAATCTGACAAGTTAGATCAGCTGTGCATCTGAAATCACAAAGAACATTTTTTTTTCTCTACATGAATGTTGAACACACTTTCATTTCTAGAAATTGCACATTCCATATTGTGAATTCTTTGTGGTGTTCTTTGTGCACTGTGACTTTCTTGGATGGCCAGGAAGAGACTTTTCTCATATGTATATTTAACTATATATATTTAACTATAAATTTGTTCATAATGGATATTTCTGATCTAAGAACACTGGAGATATGCAACAGTATACTGTCATCTCTTTTGGTGGGAGGTTCCACATTCAGCATCCAGCTACTGGGAAAGTTCTACCTGTGGCTTTCTTAACCCTCCTCCTACTGGTTAGTAGCTTGTGTGCCAGTTCGACTGTCATCCCTAACAGAGAACAAAATTTTATTAAGAACACCCTTATTTACCTCAAATAACTGCTAAAATCTTGTCACTTTGGATTACATTTTATCTTGCCTTCCAGCTTCTTAAGTTTAAAAGTAGATGTTCCTTATAGAAAATTTTGTGCAGCTTATTATAAGTCCCAAAATTTTCATTTCTTCCTATTCGTTTCTTATTTCCCCTTCATTTAAGTGTTGCCATGTGAGTCTCCAGCAACATTTCTGCCTTAGGGACCTTCACCTTAATCACATTCTGGTTGTATTAGCTCCGTGACTTAAATAGAAATGTCTCTTCGGTCCTCTCCTCTGTCACGTAGCACAATCTCAGTACATCCACTGAAAGATGTAGCCTTTTCTGAAGCCAAGATTCTATTTCTCTACATTTTTTTTTTTCAGGAAAAAGACCTACTATCTGAGGAAGGTGTAATAGAGGCCACAACCTTTCTGGAGTAAAACTCCTTCCATGGATTTTAAATTAGGTGCTGAAAGTGATAACAAAAATTAAATAAGCAAGTAAATAATGTTTTATTTGCATTTCTAGTGGGTGTTTAGTCATTCTGTGGAAAAGTTTTGTGTACTCAGGTACATGCAAGCACTGAGCAAACAGAACAGGCTTGGGTTTGGGGTTTTGTTTTGTTTGTTTGTTTGTTTGGGTTGAGATGGATGTTTTGCATTGAATCTTATTGCAAACATTAATATTGAGGACACGAGACCTTGTGGAATCTATTTCAGGAAACAGCTTGCAAGTAATTTGATTTCATTATCACCTGATGACCTCCGCAGCCTTAGTGAGGCCTGCAGATAGGACTTAACTGGGGGTCCAAGAGCCTCTGCAAGGGAGAACATGTGGACAGCGCTTTAGTTTTATGTACAGAGGGCTGAATATGTGTATGCTTTCTGAGAGATATGTTCAGAACCAATTGTAATGCTGAAATGATAGAGCAGCACTGAAACATTTAAAACTGGAAACCTATAAAAATTTGCTATCATCATCTCTTGTTTCCTCTTTTTTAATTAAATAACTTGATAACTAGCAGTAGCATGTCAACAAAGATAGAATGTGCATTTTTCTTACTAATTAAGCTTCAGCTATGTGGTTTCTGCCTTGCTCAATGTCCAGAGTTCCTCATTTATTTGTCATGTTTATGTTTATTATTCTATGCTAAGAAGAAGTATACTACAAAAAAAAGGCAAAAGTTTACCATGTAGTTAAGGCACTAGATGGAAATTTGGACATTTCATACTGAATCCCAGTGGTGCTACAGGCTTTCTCTGTGACCTTGAGCAAATCACTTAATCTCTCTGTACCTCATCGCCTCATTTATTTTTTAAAGGATGATAACACTTCCTCTCTCTCTGTATTTACATTGTAAACTCCTTTTATTCTGTGTTTTATATAATTCTTACCACAATAAGAATCTTATCTAAGAATTCTTGCTATAGAGTTTTTTTCCCCAATGTAAAAAGCAGCATACTCTGTATGATAGGTTTTCTTTTATGATAGGTTATCCCGAGCTTTGACCTGTCTGTATAAGTAGTTTCTATTATTATTAGCACACCAAAAGTGTGCTACAGGCTCAGTCAGACTCAGCACTTCACTGTTGCATGTCTCTTTTATCAAGAAATGATGAGCTGGTCTTAAAAAGGCTTTCTTTATGGGAATAAAATAAATGTGCTTGGAAGTGACTATTCTACCACCCTTGAAGACAACCAGTACAGAGCGACCTGAATCCATACCACTAAACTCAGCCAGCACAAAGGCAGGGAGGCTGCATGTATGCTGTCTATTGGGAATGGTCCCTGGCTTGTTATAGCTCCCAAAATGTGTCCTGGAGTCTCATGAGAGCTTTCTAGGCCAAAAATTTAACAGTATGGGCTGGACAAAGAAACATTTGCAGGTTCTACTGTAGCAGTGGCCAGTCAAACTTTTCACTCTCACTACCTATTATGCTTCAGAGTATAGTTACATGCTTATAATAATCTATCCCAGTCTTTCCTGATGCAAATCCTAAGGTTGAGAAAGAAGGAAGTGAACTTCAAAAGGAGCTTTGCTAGTAATGGAGCAGTAACAGAGAGGCAGTGAGACTATGGATGAGTAGTTCAGGTGATTATGCTTTTTGTATCAAGCCAATCAAATTTCATTTGGAAGGTAGATGATGGTTTTACATCCCCTGAGCCAGTTGGAGGATTTGGACTTGGGTCTTCTGTATACCTATAAGAAAGCCCAGGATTGGTAGAGAGTGAATAGCCATGTCACCTCTGGTGCTCCTCTGAAAGGAGGACCTGACCTTTATCCTCGGTTGTAAGAAGGTATAAGGCATGCAGCTCTGAGCCTTCTAAACAGGTCTGCTGTCCTGAACACAAACCTCATGCCTAGGGAAGAGTCAAGCTAAAATAAAACAGTTTTACTTACCACCTCCTTCTACCTTACCTAGGGGCCTCCTGGTTTTTCTAGTAGAAACTTCTTGGCACAAGGTCACATCTTTTGACTCCTTCCTACCTTATATCTAAAGTATTTGAAGCAAAGCTCATTTGTGATGGTCTCTGGAGAACATCAGAGAAGGAAATTTAAGTCTGCACTTTGGTGTTACTGAAATCTGGGACTATAGGTATGCTTAGTTCAGGGATGCCAGTCTGTGTCGCATCAGGTCTTGAGGTGACAGACAAAGCTGGTGTCAGGCAGATGAAGTGCTTAAGAGGTTCTCCACAGAACAGCCCAAGCTGATACCCAGCACAGGGAGAGCTAACAGGACACACTGGTGTCAAAACATTACTGTACCCACCCCAGCTACATGCTTCTCAGGTCTGTCATGATGGGCTTGCTGACACAGATCAGAAAATAACACAGTTAGATTTCTTTCCAGCTTACACTCTAATAATAATTGAGAAAGTAAATGTGCCCATGTACCCTGTGTTGCAAGCCAAATTCCTGATTACTATTGTCTCACTTGGCAGCAGAGCATTTAAATATCTTTTGAAATCTAGCCCAGACTGATTCTGAAGGGCTCAAAGTCTAAACTTATTTACCTAAGAGGGATCTTATTACAATACAAGCCTCTACACAATGAAGACCCAAGGTAAGGCTATCAGACAGCCCTAGTAATGGTGGGTGTATCTGAGCTGTCACTTCCAGAATTATCACCCAGATACATTGCCTGATGTTACCATGTGGGACATAAAAAAGCAACCCCCCCAAAAAAATAGCAAAATAAATTTTAACTTCTTATTTTGCGGTTTGAAAATGTTTTTCAGGTGTGGCTTAATCACTTGCAACGACTGATTAAACATTGCCCTGTGAATTGCTTTTTGATGAGTGTTTTATGTGTTCTTGTCTCTGCAGACTGAAGAAGTCCTGAAGATTGATGGAGGGCCATGCTATTCAAACAGCAGGCGTTGCTGAGACAGAAGCTCTTTGTGCTAGGCAGCCTTGCTATTGGAAGTCTCCTATATCTAGTTGCCAGAGTTGGGAGCTTGGATAGGTAAGTCATTAAGTAGTTGCTCTCAATTGTAAATGAGCTAAGGCTGTCTGAGGTTTTGCTTCAAGGGTGTTCTTTTTTCTTTTTTTAGATTATTTTTTTTTACTGCCTACTCATATATAGAAAGACAGAAAGACTGTCTAGTCTAGTAGTGGTTTTCATTGTGTTTTTCCCCTTTTGAGAAGAGAGTAAGAAAAGAGAGTTTCAGGTCATCTCTGCTGAAGTACTTCTGTCTGTCCATTTGTATTCTAAGCACATTGACTCTTGTTTTCAGAGAAGAAATAAAACAGCATCCAGTAAAAATGTCATTACAGCAGCACATTTTTGTCTGTGTGTATCTGTGTGTTGACCTCCAGTTTCAGCAAAACAGTTATGATGTATTTATACATCATCTTTTCTAAATTTATGAGCAAGCAATTAATGTGCTATAGTGGTAGTTAAAATTAAGTATGAGCCTGCAGAGTAGCTCGTTAAGTTTTGAATACTATTTCACTTGAAAGATTGCTTCAGGGTTTGAGAATTTTAACTATGTTAATTAGCCAGTATTTTCTGGAGCTGAATATGCTAAATAAGTGGGTTTTCTCTGCAAGTGAGTTCCTGGAGAGCAGTAGGGAACCCAGCAGAGAAAATCAAAGAGTATTTGTCACTTCTGACCAGACTTTTTGACTGTTTATTGACAGTGCAACAGTAGTGCTACCTGCACTGACACTGCTGTTTCTATCACCTTCAAAATGGCCTGGGATTGCTCTGACAGATGCTACACAAAGACAGGATTGGAAAAACAAACAAACAAACAAACAAACAAACAAAAACCTTCAACATTTCCAGAAGCTGGTAGACAGATTGCCAGTGCTAACGCTCTATTAGTGTCCTCTTTTTAAACGATGGTAAATACCAGTTGGGTTCAAAATTGTGACCCAATGCTGTGTGAAAATGTAGCGCATGGAAAGTGAATTGAAAAGAGAGCTACCTAGTGTTCGTTGCTAGGTAATTTTGAGCTCCATCTGAGATCACTGGACGCCTTCTTCAATGGCATAAATCCACTCCAGAAGAACAGGGAGACCATGTACTCAGCTAGGACCAAGTGAATTGCAAATTAATCCCCAGAATTTATATCTCTTTCCCCTGGTAGTCAAAGCATCTCTGATGCTTCAGAGGTGAAAACTTCACTGAGACTAATGTGATTCTGTAAATGGAGTCAGAAATCCGTACTAGTCCCTGCAAAAGTGTATTTTATACTCAGAGGCATGAAATCTAATTAACCTTATGCTGTTTTCTATGCTTGCACATCTACAGAATTTACTGATGACTATAAAATTATCTCGCCACAGTATTTGACTTGGTGACCTCCTGTGGCAGGGAATTCCACCAGTTTCATATATAACATTGTCAATGGCAGTAAAATTCAGTTTCTTTCTCTTGCTTTACCTAGTGTGAAAAATGCCACACTGCTGAAAAGCAGTCCTTTACTTGGACTTGTTATGAAACACAGAGAGAGAAAGAAGCACTAGATATGATGTGACACAGATGAATTAACTGGGAGCATTCCTCTTCCTCAGCACTAAGGAACAATCCAAACTTCATGAGTCTGTCCACAGTAAAAGGACTCTGAGTGGCTTCAGTAGAATTTAGAATAAATAATTGTTCAGGAAGAAGCCCATTTCAAGAAAAAACAAGATTAATTTATGCTTAATTTATGGTGATCTAATTTGAACAAGAGAGCTGGGGATGGCCCGTGTTTAATAGCCTCAGATTAGGCTCTTCAGTGGGAATGTTTTGAGTTATTTTAGGCCCAAAGGAAAATTGCCACTGGTTTATCTAATTCCTTGAGTCATAATGTGTGATAAACTGAGCACTTCTCTCAAGGGAAGGCCACCGTCCTTCAGATCCTGAGTGCATGGAGCTGCTCCACATGTGGAAGCTCAGATTCTATGCCTGTCAGTTTTGAGATCTGGATCACTCTTTGAGTTTCCTGACTCCCTCATTGGCATTATGAGGAGCCTCTGCACCTGATTTCCATGCTCTGAACTGCTTCTGCTGGAACCAGGTTTATAATCTGTTGCCACTAAGAAAATTAACAAGTATTCTGCATTAGGAGACATAGCACTGATATGTGTCATGATTGCCCAGCCTTATTTTAGCTGTTTTGAAATTTGTCAAAAATACTGTTCCCTGAGATGAATTGTTTACAGTGGATTTTCTCAAGAAGAATATTTGTGGAGTTTTACTTTAGAGGTTTGAGAAATTGCCTATTTTGGAAGAGGAACTTAAGTGATATAATAAACGTTATATACTCTTTCTTTGCAAAGGACTGTTATTTTAAAGGGGAAAAAATTACTCAGAGAATCAAAAATATTAGCATGATGTGATAGAACAGTAAATAGTTGCATCTGGGGATTCAACTACCAAGATCTGACTGTGTTTAATACCATCACTGCCAAGATCTTTCAAAGGATATTTTTTTATTGTTTAGAGAGAGGAGAAGAAAGGGGAAAGAGTGAGAAACCTGAAATGTAAAGTATTGAGGGTGGACTTTTAACAAGATCCAATCTTTTCCCTTAGGCTAGAGGATATCTTGAGTAATTATTTACTTTTAAAGGAAACTACCATGTTTGACAAGCTGTTATGTTACACTGAAGGCAGTGCTAACTCCCTTTTTGAGCAAAAGAGATAAAATTAGTTGGAATGGGTCTGGAACTGCTGTTGTGAAATCCTTATTGCTTGAAAACAAATAAATACACAAAAGGAGATGGAAGAGAAGGACGGAGATAGCAATTGCAGCTTCTGTTTCTTAGGCTTTTAACTGACACCTCGCTGCTGTAGAAAGACTGTCTTACCAGCCATGCCATATTCTGACCAAATTGTACCACTGCCTAGTTAAAACAGTGTTTTCTGCTTATTTTGTTGGGTTTTTATTTACTTGCAGGTTTGCATCAGTGTTGCCCTGCTTCAGCCTTTGCGATTAAGTCAGACTCTTATTCAGCAGGGGCAGAGAGCAAAGGAAAAGAAGTGACTAGGAACTTGAAAGAAATAACAACAGGAACTCACTTCTCATCGCCCCTTCTAATTAGTCTTCAGGACTTAGCTAGAGCTCCTGTGTACTCAGCAATGTCATCTGGGTTGTTTCTCCTGCTCTGTCTGGACAGGCTATATCTCTCAGCATGTGGATAATCAAGGAAATAGCTAGCGGGTCAGACAGGGGGATCAAACTTGCTTTATCCAAATCATCCATTGTCCTAGCATCAGTGTCAAATTAGAGACTCCAACAAGCAGTGATGGATGGAAAAGCTATAAAGAAATAAATAATTCTGTCCTGAAAGCAGAGTTTGAATAATATGCAGTAAATGAGGGAGGGGCCACATGCTGGGAAACCAGAATAAATACTGAATACCTAAACAGCTATTAATGAGCATTGTCCATCTGGTATACTCACTGAGGCAGGGGTCCTGTGAAAAATAATAGCATGTGGCCGTGGAATTTAAAAATCATATCCTAATATATATGCACAGCTAACTCATATTAAAATTGCCCAGTAAAACTTTGTTCTTACATCTCATTAATTTTGGAGAGCGTAGCTCCGAAGAATTCTAAATTATATTTTTCTGTAGGAGTTTGGAAGCTCTCTACACACCAATTTCATCTCCTGTGAAATGTTGACCTGTATTATGACCAAAGTCTTGATGAGGTGAGGGGTTATTCAGAGTTCTGTAGTAGCAAAATTTTAACAATTTTTATAAGTCAATAATCTCTTGCACTCAGTGACATCAAATACAAGAAGGAAATTTTAGAAAAGCTGAAAATGCATTAAACTATTGCAGGTCAATATAAAAGAACACCACAAAAATGCAGGGGCAAAAGAAGAAATAGGCACAAAATGAGGTTCAGTGGGAGGATACATAAATGATGGTAAGAACATAATTGATATAACGATGCAAGAAAAGTATTTCTAAAAACTTTTCTTGCTGTTTTTTCTGTGCCTTGCTAAGAATGTCTGATTCAGAACCTTGGTCTTTCTGATTCACAGGGAAAACACCAGGCATCTTCTAAAGAGGAGGAAAAACATTGGAATATGATGCCTAGAAAGCTGGTAGCCTTTTGCTCCTCTTCACTAAATAGACCAACTCTGGATCAGAAGCTAATAAAGCCAACACAATGGGAAGCACAGGAAAGAATTCAGGCTAGAATAGGAAAAGTGTTAGAAAGAGATGATTTTTAAGTGAACTGGATTTTCAGATCAAAATTAACAAATAAAATTCATCTTAAAATGCTTTAAAAATTTCCAAAGCAATCACAAAATAAGGAGGAGGTGAGGCAAGGTTCAAGAAGGCCCAAGAACAATAATCCTAGTGCCTATGCTTGCAAACAGCAGAAGAGTGGAGGTAGGACTTGCGCAGCTAAATCACAGCAAAATACCATAATAAATGATCAAACAATTTGCAAACAATTTAATTACTGACAGAATAAAGTAGAAGTTGAAAGATGGGCACACTACGTTGCATTGCAAAAGGTTTCCTAGCGCGAGTGCTTTATATAGAAAACTTGCCTTAAGATATATCCTCTGTTAACAAATCCCTCTCGATTTGCTTGCAGACTGCAGCCCCTCTGCCCCATTGACGGTCGATTTGGACCTCGTAGCCAGGATGAAATCCCACTGCGAGCTCTGCAGTTCAAGCGAGGGCTGCTCCATGAATTTCGGAAGGGCAATGCCACCAAGGAACAAATACAACT